>NW_026126821.1:0-82483 GCF_943737965.1 Phodopus roborovskii | reverse complement strand
TTGTGCTTCAGCTTCTAATCTACATCTCCTTCCCTGCTGTCATCAGTACATTCTATTCTATCTTAACCAAGAGTTCGCAAATTATTTAAAATCTGGGGTTCAAAATCTCTGTGGATCTTCAGTTCCCTGCCTTCCATCCTGCCATAAAGAGCTGGGGATATCTTCCTATGTGAAGAGAAGCCACATATGGTCTTATTTTGGGGTAATGTACCTAGTAATGTTGCATTAACTTATGCCGTTTCCCTCCCTTCCTCCATTGCCAACCAGGTTCAAGCACACCTCAGGCAACTGCATGCCACAAAGGGGTGAACATTGCAGATGTTAAGAAAGCAAGCCAGATGTAAAAACCAAATATCTAACCTCTACATTTCAAGACACAAGCAGTACTGAAATACTGATATCATGAAGGAAGGCAAACTTAGTATAAGGGAATTCTAAAATGGAATGAGAGAGAGAGATGATTAGAAGAAGTTGGATCAATCTCACAGGAAGGAAGTTGTAAACCTGGACCCAGCTCTTGGGTGGTCTGTTTCCTTCTCTAAGTGTATTATTCACAAAGATGCATACTTACAAGTTAGCTATATTTTTAAAATATACATTTGTATAAGGAAAGGAAGTAAAAAAATGGTAAAATCAACAAAATAAAAAACTTGATCTTGCCAATTCCCCCCTTCATGTACATTTGAAGACTCTCTAACCAGTTCTGCATAGAGTGGACTCATGACTCTTCTATCCTCTAAGATCTACTAGATGATGACACAACATGACAGTCCTGTGAGACTCCCCCATAGTCATGAATTGTGCACATTTTTTTTTTTTCAAGCCTCTTTCTGTTTATTACATTTTGGTGCCGAAGTCATCATCCAGAAGTCTTACCTCCAGAATGATAGATTCCAGTATTCTGACGGTATACTCAGTTATCTGTGGATTAGGTTAAACCTTGGCTCGTCTTGGGTACCATGGCCTGCTTAAAGCTCAGAGGCCAAAACTCCTCAATGAACTCCATCTCCAGCATGAGAACTGAATGCCCTTGCAGATGGAGATGGCCCCTTGGGTCACATTCTGAATTCTCTCTTACTGTCCCGCCTCTGTGGCTTCTGGGAACCACATGAGCAGTTCTCCCGGAAGCCTTTTGATCTAGAATCCCCCAATGTGTTGAAGCAGTCCCCATTAGGTCTTGTTAGCTGTCAGAAAGTCACTTCTCCTGCTGTCACACTCACCATTATCAGGTATTCTGAATCTCTCTGCAAATAAAGCCTCCAGGGGATTATCTCCTGCCTTCTCTGGAGCTTCACAGAACATAATTCCATCTGACATTGTATATAAATAAGCAAATGTGGATTCAACTTTGCATGAAGAAGCTCCTGGCTGTACAAAACAAGTACGTCTTCATAAAGGCAAAATCAAATCATGAGAGTGACTCTCTTGACTCAGTGAAGTACTCTCCATGTAGCTCTTAGGTAGATGGTGCCTACACCATGTTTTCCTACCTCCTAGGGAGGCAAAAATGCACAACCCACTCACAAGGATGTGGAACATTGAAAAACTACACTGATTAAGATGTAAATTAGTAAAGCTGAAATTCACAAAGGAATGTGCCTTTGACTAAACACTAGAACACTTGTAAGTGTATGTGCAAAGAGACTGAAGAACTGCAATGTGTTGGCTATGAAAACACAGATCTGGGCTGTGCACTTGGAAGAGCAGTCGCCATCAGTGAGATCAATTTGCTTTCATGGATCCAACCTAAGGTCAGAAGGCCCAGTTCCTCTTGCTTAAAAAATATTTCTTCCTCCTTCTGGGCATAACAATAATCAGGGCCTGCTGTCTGCACAGGAATAATTACATGGGTCACATGGTATTCTTCTTTGACCTGCCACAAGGAAACAACCAGTTACAGTTACAGCCAATCCCACTTCCCATAAAAAGTGAGGCCCTCACCCCAGTGGATGACCCTCATCATTCTCCCTCACCCAAATGATTCCCCAACTTGACTGCTCCTATTCTTAGCTGGGATTCCATATAAATGCAGACATGTTAAGGTGAGCATGAGATGTCTCCCCATCGCACAACCTAGAACAAGGGATTTGTCTGCAGCTGGCATTAAGTCTGCTCACAGGTCCTGAGGTGTTTAATTTCTATTCTATGCATTACCACAGAGTAGGCAATCACCAGGCCACAGAAAGTTTTGAGTGTTCCCTTTATAGTTAGCCAAGGTGCTGTCTCCACTCCATTCTCACATTCCGCCAAGTCAAGCTGCTTTTTACTTCAGTGTCTCATTCTGTTTGTGAGCCGAGCTGAACTTTTAGGTGGCCTCCATCTCAGTTTGCCAGTGACTGGGATTACAGGCACCAGCCCTGAGTAGAATGAAAATTCTAACTATGCCACTGAATGAACATGTTCAAGTCAAGGACCTCTGAAAGCAACCTAATACAAAGTCATAAAATTCAAGTTAGCTAATGTCATTTCACACATGGTTCCTTCTGTTGAGGGATATGTATGGATACAGCCCCAAGATATATTCTCTGGGAGTCATGGGCAGCAAAGGGGAAAAAAAAATAGTTTCAGACCAGGAAGGAGTGTTCATATATTTACCATGGTACCACATAATACACCGCATGTCCTATGCCTTTCCTGGTGTTCTTCCGTGCACAACGCAGAAATCTATCACAAAGGTCCTTTGGAGGGACAGCTTGGAGGCCTTTGCCTCCGGTTCTGGAACTGCAATGGAAAAGAGGAGACAAGTCTGGAGGTTACAGGACCTGGTGTCCCTGAGCAGAGCCAGCATGGTGGCCTGGAGGAAAATCACAAAGATATTGGGGTATCTCTCCAGGAGCCCTCACATATAATAGAAGAACAAAGCAGGCAAGGAGTTTCTTCTCAAAGCTCTGGCCAGAGTTCAATGTGAGCATGGAATTCAAATGTTGGCTAGAGTGGATGGACGAACCTATTTCTAGGTGTGACTGAGAGTTGCCTGTAATAAGGTTTTTTGTGGGTTCAGACTCCGTGGTCAAAGTCCCCTCTAAACTCACGAGGGCAACATGTACCCCCTTTGGAAGCTCAATAGGACAAACACACAGAAAAAATGGTACACTTCCAACACGACTCTCCTCCAAACAGACATGTCTTCTTTGTCCATGGTTCAGCTCTTCAGGTCTGGTGGCCTCTGCACTCTCAGGTCTGGAGGTACATTTCCCTGAGTCCTCATTTGACTTGAGACTGAGTCTTATAAGAGTGACATTCTTCTCCTATGCCTTCTGACATAGACTAACCCTACCTACTATCATTCCATATCTTGGACTTTGAAGAAAGCTTTTTAGAGGGCATGTTATGTCGTGTTGACCAGAAACACAGTCAAATTTTAAGAGTTTGAAATTACATGGAAACATACACAGTCTTTTCAAGGTCACAGCACCATTGACAGTCCCAAATAGGGCATGTTGTAGCGATGGGGGAGACCTTTTAGAACCTAGAATATCATGTGCACACAACCAAGAAATGATGCATTCTAGACTCCAGGGTTGAGTGAAGATGGTGCACTAAACTCAGCAAAGTGTCTGGGACAGGTTTCACAACCCAGCTGAGACCACTCCATTCTTTCCTAGTTGTTTCTACATTCCAAAAGGAACAGCATAGCTTACTTCTGCTCCCATGTTATATTATGCAGATGTGTAGACTGGTACATGCACAGGCTTAAGGATCTGTAAGACTGACCCTCTATTCTCATCTGTAAATATGTGGGTTATTGAATACACAGGCCCACAGCTGGGAAAGTCTGACTCTCACCAATTCAGAATTAAAAAGGGAAATGTAATTTGCTTGAGGTTGGCATTCAAGTAGACATTTGACTCATGCCAGCCCAGACAAGAACCAACCAATAATTTAGAAACTTGTAAAAATCCAGTCCAATAGTAGCATATTTGGATTTTAAGCATTTCCTCGGTGAGAGTCCAGGATTTCAACTGAGGCCTATTTAGGCTGTAAAGCCAATAATACAAATAAAAAATAAAAGTAATAAAGTAATTAGGTGACATATTTGAGAACTTTTTTTTTACTTCAGTATTCATGATTTCCCTTTGAATTCAGTCTCATATGAACCATGTGTTTGCACATTTCAATGATATCTGCGCATTTTTTAGAATGTGCATGTTCATGTGTGGGGTAATGATTCACAGATATTTGAGCACATCTGTAGATGCAGGCAGACTGACTGTGGTTCAGGCCTTCCCTGGCACTGTTAGTCCAACAGAATCTATCTGTGGTCTGTGTCTTCCCAGCTAGCTATGCTGTGAGAAATAAGGTCTTCTCTGTTTCTCTGTCCCATGTCACCTGAAGACAACTTTGAATATACAGTTGGCCACCCATACCCAATTGTCAGGTGTTTTCTGGAGATTCCTCCCCAGGTTCTGAGGCTGTCACAGCTAGCACTTCAACCAGTGTCATTACCTTCCTGACATATTTGAGGATTTCCTACAGAGGTCTACCTAATGCTGAAAATGTAATTTCATGCAACACAATTGTCTTTTAGGAATACTAAGCACAGCACAGTCCTCACGATGAGCAATATCAGAATTTATTAAAAGTTCTTCCTCTATTCTCTACAGAGCTCTGAAGAGGTGGGGATCTGATTGGAAGAAACTGACCTGGCTTAAACTAAGTTAAAGGCTTTACAGGAAGTCAGAGTGGCTGGAAGGAAAGAGACAACACTGGTCACTCGAGGTTCTTTTACCACAGCAAAGAGGATTCAGGGCAAGACAAAGACTAGGAACATTGCAAGGGGCATGATGCTTTCTGTGCTGCTCAGTGCTCCCAACTTCAGACACCCTTAAAAAGTGCAGCATTACTAGACTGGTGAGGTGCACTCGCAAATGTGTGTGGCTGATCCGGGTGCAATAGGCTCCATTTAAATATAAGTCTTTAAAGTCTTGAACATGTGGTGACTTACCTGGGCTTTCCACCATCTTCAACTCTCCACCCTGTGTGTCTGTTGATGGGCCCCTTGTGATATCTTTCATGGATTCTGGTGGACTGCATGGCACTGACATTGTAATACAGTGCTTTCTTCAGAGGACACTTTAGCACTTTTAAGTGCCAATGCCAGGCTGGGAACCACCTCCCCGCTCCAGTCTTTCTCGACTCCATCCACCAGCCTGTCTACAAGAGCACTCCATTTGGAAAAGTGTGCAGAGTGTTTGATGGTATCTCTTACTTCATGCCAAAAGGCCTTATTTTCAGCCTCTTCTTCTCTTTTTTTCTATAGGAAGAAAAAATGGGATTAGTCTAATATTTCAAAAGTCAGAACAAAAGGAACCGCCAATAAAGAGATGAACAAAGGAAGTTGTGTTCAGGTATGACAAATCACCACAGCATCTATGCTCCTCCATCACCCTGGCAATATGAAAAACAACCAACACCCCTTACTCAGTTACTGTAAGGCTTTCTAAGGGACAATTTGGCCTCCATGTTCTTAGAACCATAATACACTTGGGGTGTATGTATCTGTGACAATGAATATGCATGAATATATGGGTGTGTAAATAGGTACATGGGTACGTGCATGTGTGTGCTGTCCTCTATAGGTATGAGTGCATATGTTTGCAAGTGTGTGTAGACCCTATTCTTGGATCACAACGTCCGCTGACAGTAAAACACAGTCCCAGGTCACAGGCTGATTAAGTGATACAAAAACATCCTGTCTTCATGCTCACACACTGACCTTATCTGCCAGGTATTCTGAATACTCCTCGCCATATTGCTTCAGGAGTTGTCTCTTCAGGGCCTCAACTATGTCAAAGACCCTATGTATTGTCTGCAACACAAAACAGAAAGGAAGAATTAGACCTGATCTAATGTCAGCAAAGGGGGGAAGAAAACAAATGGGAAGGGACTTATGAAACTTTTTTTAAATTTAATATTTTTTCTTATTTTACATATCTATTCCAGTTCCATCTCACTCCTATCATCCCATTCCCACACAGACCCCTACCCATCCCATCCCCCTTCCGCTCCCCCAGAGAGGGTGAGGGCTGATAAATCAATTGTGATAGGGTTTTAGGCTCCCCACCACCCCGTGTCTCCATGTTAAAGAAGTATCATTCCATGGAGAATAGGCTCTAAAAAGTCCCTTCCTGCACTGGGGATACAATCTAGTTCCATGAGATGTCAGAATCTTATTTATGACTTGACCCCAATATGCTACCATCCCTTTCTTCTGTATTGTGATGCAGAGAGATGTCCTGTTTACCCAGGACAGATCTGTGACTTTTCGCTAAGTAGCTCCCTGTGACTCTGGAGATTTAGGGTCTACCACATACACAAAGAAGAACCTCCTTGTTGATTTTGGATTGTGTTCCCTTGGAAAGGGAGTTCCAGTATTCTGGGAAATTTCTCAGTTTCTCCACGAAGAGTCTAAAGCAATAAAGCAGAATGAATATGTGAGCAGAAAAGGTCCAAATTCCCAAAATGAGACCCTGAAAATTTGGTCTCTCTAGGCATGGATTCAGAAGTTGCTGGAGTGAGAAGAGTTTCACCCTGACATGTTACATCCATATCCATCCCAGTGCCTGGAAAAAGAAAGATCCAAATTCTTCTATCGACTAGTTCATTCCTCAAATATCTGCTATCAAGAAGTAGAGCTAAGCTGATATTGTGTGTGCTTGTCATCCCAGCGCTCAGGGACGCAGGGAGAGTTAATGAACTCACAGAATATCAAGAAACAGACCATCCTCCTCCTGAACTTCAAAAAAAAAACAGAGTGGGGTCTCATCATTCCACTACCAAAGGAGAAGGGTGTGTGCTCAGAGAAGCACAGAGTATTGTTTCTGAGCAGGGCACAACCTCCCCTGAGGGAGCATTAGGGTAATGACAGGAAACACTGGGGAGAACACAGAGCTGCAAGGAGCTGTGCAGTGGATCCTATTGAAAGGAGGCAACTGACAAAGACTGCCAGCCTGCTTCAACACTCCTGTCAGTCCAGGAACCAAGAAAGTTTCTGAGTGCAGGTGGGATTGAAAACTGACTGTGACAAACTGATATTGGGGGGGGGCAGTGAACACATAAGCACGCTTAGTAACAAAGTTATTTCTAGGAAGGTTGAGGAAATGAGAAGGATATTTCCTGTAATCTCAAGAGATTACATTCACGTTTCAGAATACCAAAAGTGGAAAAACAAAAAGAAGTCTTGTTCTACAAGTTGCACAATCTGAGAATTATAAAATG
Source organism: Phodopus roborovskii (assembly GCF_943737965.1). Taxonomy (NCBI): domain Eukaryota; kingdom Metazoa; phylum Chordata; class Mammalia; order Rodentia; family Cricetidae; genus Phodopus; species Phodopus roborovskii. Next base: position 75,265 of record NW_026126821.1, on the reverse strand, counting down.
TGGTATCTGTGTTCATGTCTAAGTCTGACTTCTTTTCTCTGTGGAACATGATGAAGATATGCCTACCAGCACAAACAGTCTCTTGAAGATCAATAGATTCAGGCCCACAGAGCTCTTCCAGAGCCTGGGCTCCTTACAGTCACCTGCATTCATGTCCTCAGTCTTTACCAAAACAGGGCTAGGCAGGACTGGTGAGACCTTTGCCATCTTTCCTTCAAACACAGAGCATTCATGTCACTTAGGATACATGTAAATATCTGGTGACAGCTCTGCCATCCTGCATTGATTCTGCCTACCCAAGGATGGTGAACAACACAGAAAGTATGCGTAAGCCCCTTTGACCCCAGGGAGTACACAGTCCTTTGGTCCCCTAGCTACTGGATATGCTAACATCTTTCTCAACCAAACAATATGCTACAGGATTAAGAGAAGAGCAATCTGGGCTCTGCCATACATAGGAATAAGTCTGTGACTGGATGCCTGGCCAGAGATAGAGCAGTTGACACACTCACCAATGCCGACACAACCACATAAACTGCCAACTTTCATCTAAAATGAGGCCTATGTGGAAACATGCTCATGAACTATCATGATTTCCCCTTATTGTGGTTCTTGTGTCTTTGAATAGCAAGGAAAAACATTTGTGTGAACTGCCATAAATTTGACTGAAAGATGTCTTTCTCAAGTTCTCAAAGCCAGCAGAGGGGAGAAGCATGAAGATGAAGACAGGATTAGTGAGGGATTTGTCACAGGAAAGGAGATGGAAAGTGCAGGCTCACGTTAAAAATTTGTGGTATAACACAAATGCCTCCCTCCTTAAGTTCTTTCGTGTGTAGATCTGCCGCCATCTCTAGGAGGTCATCACCCATTTTTATATACATTTATGGGTACTTTGTCGCTGACTTCCACATTCATCCCTATGGAAATTAAAATCTGAACCGCTCTTTTGGCAGAAGAGCTATGTCTTGGTATTTTTCCATGGTGCTCTTGTTCTACAACAGAAAAGGCAAGATAGAGGAACATCAGAAGCCACCTCCTAATATCCTGACATTCTGTCAGTCTACTGTCTGACATTCAGCACATAACAGTGTGTGTGTGTGTGTGTGTATGTGTGTGTGTTTGTGTGTGTATGTGTAAGTGTGTGACAAAGCCTCTTACTAAAGGAATTAGAGTAAATTAAATACCACATGCAGTCATACAGCTCAATAAATTTAGTGACCTACCCAGTTTTGGATCTCCTTACTATGCTACTAAAGGGGGGAGGTAGGGGAATGGATAGAAGGGAGGAAGAGGCACCTGGCATTCATATGTATAATAACATAGATTTTAAGTTAAATAACAACTAATTTAAAAATGATTCCATTTCTTTAAATTTCTATATATGATTGCATGTCAAAGAACATTGTTTTCAAAAGGAATGAGACTTACCCTATTAGGGGCCATGGGAGTGAAAAGTCCCGGTGAGCTCTTGTTGGTGTCTGAGACAGGATTTTAAAAATTTGCCTGTAAGCAAGAATAAAAGAACTTTTGAAAACAAAACCTCTTCTTCTCCAGTAATTAATGTTAGTTTTTGTTCATATATGCATTGCTAACTTAATGACCACTATGGTCATAGGGGTGAAGGCTTTTAATCCTATTATACAGCTGATGAGGTTGTAGATATGACATAACTTCAATTCCAATTGAAAAACAGGGATTACATCAAAATGTTCTTCAAGAATTCACAGTAGACATCAATTTGAGATGGCAGTGGCTGCAGGCATCTGCACACCCACAGAGCAGCTCCAGGAGGCTTAGAGACCCAGGGAGGCACAGAGGGGAGATGAGAGAGCAGAGGATATTGAGAGAACAAAAGAACTCTGAAAGAATTAAAATATCAGGTCCTGTGGGAAGATGCCTTTTAAAAAGCATTCTCATGAGATTGAAAATAAGAAGTTAATGCTGGCTGATGGCAAGAACACAGCTCCATGAACAGGCCAAGAAGAAGTGAATCAGAGCTGCAGAAGCTCACACTAATGGAGATGGAGAGTGGTTCTTTATCTGAATTGAGCCTCCTCAAAAGAACCCCAAGACTGTGCTGTAGCTCCATGCCAGGTTTGTCCCTATAATCTATGCTGCCCCCTGAAGCCAAGTAGAAGCCAATGATCTGTGGTGTCATTGCTGTTATGGCCTAGGAAGCCTCCTTTGCAGTGGTATCTATGATTACAGACTCATAATTAAGAATGAGAAATGATTACAGGAGATTTGTACCTTCCCTCACATTAAAAAGAAACAGTCTAGACCAAAAGGCACTGAGGAGAGTCATTAAGTTGTGATAAAGATGCTGAAGTGTTACTCTATACACTTGATTGCTCAGGCAGAAAGCAGGAATACTGGCGGTGGAGGAGGGCTCAGTTATATTTAAGAGGTGGGCCAGTGAGACTTGGACCATGCTCCAGGGAAGATATGGTCAAGAAAACATAGACTTACTATAGAGTTTTTCAATTGTACTTTGGAATGGTCAAAAATTTTGGAGGGAAAACATGGGAGGAGAAGTAAGTTAGTGTGACTGGATGGTTTACAAAATCATTTCCAACATCATCAATAAAAATATTATCATTTGAGAAATTTAAAAGAATTTTAACATGAAGAAAATTTCCTTTAAAATTGGACAGAGCTTTGCTAGTGGTGGCACAGGTACCTCAGCTCCCAAGTGCTCAGGGAACACACCAAAAAAAAAAAAAAAACAGTCCTGGAACTGACATTACTCTTCAAGAGTTTGTTTTGAGAGTCACAACAGGAAACACTATTGCTTTTGTGTTCTAGACATGAAACACAGACCCATCACTCCCATCAAGTAATAGGCCTAACTGTAATAGCCCAGGTCCGAGAAACTTGCCTTCTGGTCCATGAGTAAGACATAGCTGCCTATCCAGCCTGGGTGGCCAGGCAACCCTGCTCATGGAGGTGTGGAAGATATTGCAGACATTTCCACTGATATCCTAACTACACTGTTCCACAGTATTAACATGGTAATTCCATGAGACAAAATTAGTGCAGGGAGGAATCATTGCCCTTACTTGACCTGTCTACATACCCAGCTCTCTGTGCTTCAGCTGAAACAGTCCCAGGAATAGTCTGGTTTCCTTCTTTCATACTCTTAAGACACAATACCTCAGAGAGCCCTTCCAGCCTGCTATCTCACCAAGGAAAGTAAAGGCACATTAATGACAGGATGGAGAAATTCTCTGTCCAATTCACCCCCATGAAATGTCATATCCAAGACTACTTTTAACACCATCATCCTGATGTTCACCATTTTCCCCTTAATCCCACATTGTTTGATGCTTCCCAGTTTACGAAGTTGTCCATTAAAAAAAAATGAAACTATTTTTTTTTCCTACCTGACATCTTCAAGTCAGGAACAATAAAGAAAAGGAGTAGATATGGATTAAGGGATGAAAGATCAGGTTCTTGGTTTCTAAAAGGTGTAGGATCTGGATAAAGGGATGAGTACTCTGGTTGTTGGGTTTTGCAGTAAAAAAGTCCACGTCTGGGCACGATCAAAGATGCTCAGCAGTGAAGAACGTTTGGTCAGTTATTTCCACGGTAACCTCATAACACTATCTAGTGCTGATTGGCTGAGGGAGGATGATGTCATTAAGCTGGTGAAAGCCAATGGCAATCCCAGAAGCCATGTGTTAAAGGGACAGAGGGAACACCTGCAAGAAGACTAGAGCATCCTTACATGGCAGCAATCTGGGCAGCTGAAAGCATACAACCCAGACTTGACAGTTTCTGTTATTAAGACACTTAATTCAGGAACAGTGTCACAAGTTTGTTACAAGTGGACATTAATACAGTCATTAATCATTGACACAGGATTTTCTCATTTTAACTGATGTGGTGATATCTTTCTTACACAAATAAAGTCTTTCTGAGGTTCTGAGAATGGACTTTGCCACTAGTTAACCATAGTGGTCTGCAGTACTGCCCAGAAAGACAGGAACTGATGTAGGTAGGCAGAAACAGGTTATAAGCAGGGAAAAACAGGAAATTCTTTTTTGTTCTCTAATGAGATGCTTAGGAGAAATAATGAGCTGTGGCTTGCTCCTTCTCTCTGATCTATCAGCATTTGCATCTATATCTGACTCCCAAACAGACTTTATTTGTGTAAACAAGATATCACCACAAAAGGATAACATTAACATATTTCGATGAACAAATGATATCCTTGGTGAGTGTCTGAATTACTGTTTTCCTTTTGTAAAAGCTACCAAGACCAAAACATCTGCTCTGCCAGGAAGGATTTGATTGGGTGCTTGCTTACAGTTTTAGAGTCAGGCTAAGATTTTTTTTTTTTTATTTTGTTTGATGTTTTAGACATGGTTCCCCTGTAGTACTTTGGAGCCTATCCTGGAACTTGCTTTGTAGACCAGGTTGGACTTGAACTCACAAAGATCTGCCGGCCTTTTCCTCTGGAGTGCTGGAATTAATCGAGTGTGCCACCAACACCCAGCTTAATTCAGAGATTTCTTAAATTAACTTCCATGAATATATCAACATTTCCCACTACACTCTGGCAGGGGAGTTGAGTAGCAAAGTGAATAGCAAGAAGGAAACATGGTATTGGTCACTTCAAAAGGTCCTTCATTTCATATTCATCACAGGATAAATGCATGAGTACAAAGTCTCAGTTGTGAATATGTATCTATGCTCCAAATTCAAGTACCTGCATTCGAAAATGAAATAGTGCAAAAACTCAATGATCACAAAAAATAAACTCAGACACTAATAGTTGGAGACTTCATCACCCCATTCTCACCACTAGACAAGATCAGAAGAAAGAAACTTTAAAAAATATTCATAATTAACGCAGGTTTTGCCCCAGTTGGGAAGAGACCCTGGGCCCAGCCAGGACAGCTTTAAAAAAGCCTCAAACACATCCTGGCATGCTGGAGGCAGTGCATGTCATTTACCCATGGGAAAAAGGAGTGAGAAGAAATGGGCATCTACTCCTCCCAGGCTTTGATAAACTTCAGCATGAACAAAGATCACAGGGCAGGGCCTGCCATCATATCACTGCTGGATGAGACACTTGATGGCCGAGGGCCTGGTCAAACCTGGGGAAATGTTTACACAGCACAGAGCAGTGCTCATAGTGATTGTCCATCTCCATCCCTGGATGAGCTGCCCCTTCCTGGTAAGGTCAAGTAAGTACCTATGGCTTTCCAAACCTGGACAAACCTCAAGCCAGAGTGGTTTCCCCGAAAGCATCAACCCCGGGTTTCCAGCATGCCCACTGAAGCTTACTCTGTGAGGCCACAGTCCCAGTAAACCAAGTTTACCACACTCAAACTATTCCAACCAGCTCTTCCCAGCATGACTTTGATGGCATCTGACAAGACAGCTGTTCTGACTGCCACCAGTGCCACACCACCTAAAATAACCAACCACATCCATTTTTGCAATAGGCCTTGCCCAGCATCATCTCATACTGTACTCCCAAAGGAGCTGGTTTCTGTTGCCAGAAACAAGGCCCCATCACCTCCCAAAACTCAAATGCAATATCTGCAGCTAGATTTCAGCTGCCAACCAATTCCATAAAGGAAAGTGATATTCCACGACCACTCCCCCCTAGCCCACCAAAACAGAGCAGAGGTCAGAGAGGGAGGCCATGAAGAGGTGGGCCTCACATAAGCTACAGAACACTGCCAAGTACACCTCTCTAACTGCACATTTTCATTCTCTGGAAGAAGATATGGATAAGGAAGTTGATCCATATTATGGCCATATGATTACTTATTATCAAAGCAATTAGCCAAATGCTGAAGTGATGATAGAATTATTCTCCTTGTCTTTTATTTACACTATACTAGTTACTGAACATGGTATGATTCTCAGAGTTTATAATATATAGTGATCAAATTCCTGCTTGCTTCACAATTCCTATGACTCTGAACCTCACACTCCAGCACTTAAATCATTACTAGTCTGGGACCAAGCAATTCCTGCAAATGCATGAAATACAGGATTTCAGGTGTACACAGTCAAGCACTCATTGTGAAGTGAACATACCCATGGGTGACTATCTTTTTGAACTGGTTTTAAGTTGATTCCTATGTTTATCTCAAGTTGTATCTAGTTTGAAATCATCCATTTCATGTTTTAATTTAATTTATGTGTGTGTGTGTCATCCCCATGATTTCCTGTGTGGAGTGCCCAAGGGAGACAGAAGAGGGCACCAGATCTCTGGAATCTAGATTTCACTGAGTCCCTGATTTTGAAAGTCAACATGAGATACCCTGTATCCATCCTGGGAACTGCAAGAAGAACAAGTGTCCTCATCTGCCTAGCCACCTCATTGAGCCCCATTTGGATCTGCATACTGCAAACAACAGAATTACTTTTTATATAAGGCTGAAAAGACTGCACATTCTCAGTACATCACTGAGCTTCTTCTGTGACAATGCTTTTGGACACAATGCTTGGTTCTACTAATGTTCTGCACACAGTGATGCCATCAACAATGATAGGCAAGTACCTGTTTAAAAAATATACTGAGCTCTTTGGCAAGCTGTACATGAACCATGTGTTAGGATAGGTTTTGGCTCTGGAGGATCCATATACTTATATCCAACCATGCTGCAAACCATCCCATACCTCCCAGCAGAGTATAAGTATAGCATTTCCTTCTGAAAACTCCCTCAGCTCTCTTCCCCACTTATTTCTCATTGGCCTTGGTTTGCAGCTACTGCAGGTTCACCACGTATTTCCCTGATGCCTCCTCAACTGATTGACAGTAAATCTGTGAGGACTGTCTTTTTCTTGTTCCTTTAGTAAGTTTGTTGACTTCTTTCTCGTGATTTACATATTTTATGTAATTGCAAATAATCCAGATATTAAATCATCTAATTGAGGAGTCAAAAGCTAAGAATTTCTTTACAAAATACTCTCAGGTAACTCCTTCATTTGCTGGCAATGAACTCTTTACTTTCATGAGAGATCATTTGTCAACTACTGCCAGAATTTCTGGAGTGGTTAATATTTTCCTCCATTGAGGTCTTTCCCCAAAAATTCAAGCCTATACTACAACAGGGGATCCTACATTTTAAGTGTATGTTGCACATTGACCTCTGACATATTTGGTATTGATATTTTATAAGGTCAAATAGAGAATGATGAATCCATTTATTTACTGACTTTCTTTTATTATCTTTCCTGATGTTCTGAACTAAATATGTTGCATCAGGGTAGGCTTGATCTCACATTAATAGGATGGTCTCTAACCGTTGCCACAACCAACACACACATACACACACACACACAGTTTTAAAATCTCTTGAAAAACAATATATATATTCTGAGTACTCAGCTTCAGGAGGCGTCCAGAGACACCTGGAAATCATATTTTTTTATTTGTTTGTTTTTAGTTTTCACCAGAATAAGTATTTAGATCAGGCTGGCCTTGAACTCGCAAAAGATATGCTTTCCTCTGCCTCCTGGTTGTTAGGATTAAATGCATGCACCAACAACACATATTTGGAGTCAGAAGTTTTGAAACCATTAATTTTCTTTACTCTTTGTGTATGCTGAGATAGCCCCAATCTCTTTTCTTCCTGGGCCAACTATCTGAGTGCTGAGCTTATAGGCATGCACCCTTCACCCATGTGAAAAATTTAATTTACCAAATATATCAGCACAGACTTCATTGTTTCAAGACATCCATGTCAAATGTTGTTATGAATACTTCGTAATTATAAATAATAATCACAAAATTCTAATAGGGATCTCTCTTTAAACACTGTTTTCTGAAAATGTTAAAAAGTAGGAGCATCTCCTTCCTACAAAGTAAATATATTAGTAAGCAATGTCTCACTGGGGACCTGCCACCCTACTTTATTCTAAGAACCACAGGACATACTGACAGATACACAAAGCTATGCTAGGTATTTGGAAAGGGTTTATTAAGAGATTTCCAGTAACTTGGCTACAGAGATGGCCCAGCAGCTAAAAGCAACTGCTATTCTTATTGATGATAAGGGTTCAATACACATTAAACACATAATGTCATAGAACCATCTCTGTAAGTCCAATTTGAAAGAATCTGGTGCCCTCTCCTGGCTTCTGCAGAAATCAGCCACATACAAAGTGCACACGCCTACATGCCCTCAGACCATATGAAATAGTGCTGGGCATTGTAGGACGCACATGTTATCCTTTAAATGAAAAGAAATAAGAAGGTGAGGGCTGTCGTTCTCTAAATACATTCTTATGTTGGAACAAAACCATCATTAGATTCTGAAAACTGTAGGGTATTTGTTTGGTGAGTTATCAATTGATAGTTGATTCTCTTGTTCATTTATCATTCCTCTTTTTTTTTTTTGTTTATTTCATTCCTGCCTATTTATCTATTTATTTATAATTTGGATACAGTGTCTCATTTTGTGTTCTGTTAAATACTAATATATGAAGATGATAATGGCCTACATATAAATTGCTTAACTAAACTCTGAACAAACAATCTGGAGGATATGCATAAATATAAGCACACAAAAATAAAAGTGGGTGATACCAGGGGAAAAATATCCAATACCTCAAAAATGTAAACAGAATCCATTCATAAAAAATAACAAGCTGAGTGGTACACTGAAAATAAAAAATACAGTAATCTGAACAGGATATACAGAGAAAAAACCCCAGAGGGAATACAAGAGATGGAATTGAGAATCTCTGGCTTTTAAAATATGATAGGATAATAAGATATAAGAGTCAAAGAAACTAGACCTTACAATATATTAAAACACCAGGGATGGAGAAAATGGCATATTCCATTATAAAATAAAATAAAAACATCATCTATATACAAATCAAACATTAGAGAAACTGTTAGAAGGCTAATTCAAATTTACGGAGGATAACTATACCCAAGAAGTCACAGGAAAAAATGAATTAACATTGGTAATAGTGAAGGTCCCAGACCCTCATGCAGACCCCTACTTGACTCCCATGACTGGCTGCAGAAAATTTCCAGCAAGATGTAGGCCGCTAACTTAGATGCATGAAGTTAACCCCTATTTCCCCAAACCTCTGGGAAGTAAACAGTAGATACTCTTCATCTGGCAATGAACCAATCAGAAGATAGCCTGCAGGCTCTGGATGTGCTTTGCTGATAATAGTGGAATGCAGGGCATAGCAACTGCCCAGTGATGACATCTAGGAGTAGCATCCTTCTGCAGGTGAGGCTGACCAGTCAACTCAGAACAGGGTGCCAAAGCCCAAAAGTGCAACAATCCGGAGACTGTTGATATGCAACTAGGAGACCTCCAGACATTCCACGTTCTCTACTCCAATATATGTCCTGCCCCACTGCTGCACAGGGTCACTCCTACTCTACACACTGTGACAGACTGACAGTTATCCCAAGTTAATTCAAAAGTAGACTCTTTGCTTTTGCACTGCATCTGGTCTCATTGTAGTGTTGGGGGTTCAGAGTCTGGGCACAACAAAACCACAAGAAGGAAAAACACACATATATACACACATAAATTCTCTCTCTCTCTCTCTCTCTCTCTTTCTTTCTCTCTCTTACACACACACACACACACACACACACACACACACACACACACATTCACTCAAAACCATTGTTTATAGATAGCTCTCCAGACTTTTGTCTAAATTGACCAATGCAAGGGCAATGACTAATAGAATGGAAGTGAACAGATCCCAGTCTTCTGGTATAAAAAAAAGACACACATCTCCACACCAAGAATAAACATTACCTAGGGTAAGGGGTTGGAAGAACATATTTCAAGTAAAGGGACATTTGGCCAGCATGTGGTAGTGCACATCTTTAATCCCAGCACATATAAGGCAGAGACATGTGGATCTCTATGATTTTGAGGGAAACCTTGTCTACAGATTGAGTTCTATGAAAATGAATCTACACAGAGAAAGTCTGCCATGAAAAAAAAAAAAAAAACAAATATTGGCCATTCTTGGTTTGAGGTTAGAAACAAAAACTCTTAGTATAATGGCAAACCAAATTTAATGACATACACAAAGTTCTTCATCATATAAAATGACTTCATTCCAGATAAACATGGTGGATTATTCCTATGTAAAACATCACAAAATTAAACTCAGGGATAGATATTACCTGACAATATCAAAAGATTCAAAAAAATTCTTTTAACAAAGTTGAAAATCCATTTATGATAAAAAAAATAACTGAAGAACCTAGAAATAATAGGAACATAGTCAATCTTATGCTAAGAAGGGAAAAAAAGTATTTCCACTAAAATCATCAAATAGACAAATCTGCCTTGTCTATTTTCAAATACTTTCATCAACTCTTTGACAATATCATACATTTTAATTTGATCATATGAATTCTCCTCTACCAACTCCTGCCACATTTAGCACTCATTCAATACCCACTCACTACTTTTTTATTATTTTTATTTATTTTATTTTACATGTCAATCGCAGTTCCCTCTCCCTTACAACCTCCGTCACTCACTTTTACCTTGTCTCCCCCCTCACATGTACCCTGACCACTCTCCCCTCCCATCCTCCCCCACTCAACATGAAAGGCTATGTCATCCAGGTGGAGTCATGTAAATCTGAAAAGTGATTTCAACTAGAAACTATGAGTTTTCTCCCTGTCTCTAGGTTAAGGGAGTATCCCTCCATGGGGGATTTGTCTGCAAGTCTTTTTGTGCACCAGGAACACAACCTGGTTCCACTGTCTGAGGTCCATTAGTCTACTCAGCCCTTCTAGCTGAGGCCCATGCTCAGGGGGTCTGTGTCACTTACATACCAGATTCGCACCAGGGAGACACAGAGCAAGCTGTACATACAAAATAAGGAAAGTAAAACAGCCATGTGGCAGAATGTAGATTAATAGAAACAGGTTAATTTAAGTAATAAGAACCATTGGACAACCCTAAACTAAAAGTCAAGCTTTTGTAATTAATCAGAAATCTACGTTTAGGGGCTAGCAACCAAAAGACAGTCCAACCAGAAGGCTTGCCAAAGGAGGCTGTACAAGGGAAGCTGCGCTACCACAAAGCTGCATCAAGATGAAAAGCTGATTGTGGCCAGCCAGCAGGAGATCCTTCAGGTTCACTGCCTGAGCCACTGTCAACCAAGTGGTGCCCTGAACACATATCTAGTGTCACTGGACTACACCTACATCAAGCCTCTGGAAGGCCAGCATGATGGAGACAAGTTGGTGAGCGAGCACTTCAGTGTTGCCTTTTTACTACCTGATGATCGAAAAGCACAACTGCATGAACATGTGTATGCACATGCTGCAGTGAGGCCAAAGATGGAATGGCAGACCAGAAGATGGACCCTGCATAGCACAAGTCAGTGAGTGTGAATAGCATGCCATTGTCCTTCAAGCACATGGTTGGTATCAGTGACAACGTTTTACAATGGTCAGCATGACAGCCATAGGAATGCTACAGGACAAAAAAAAGGGCCATGATGGTTTTTAATCTATTGAGTCATAGAAATATGAAAAGGAAAATGTACCTGGTTTAACAGGAGTGAAGAGCCCAAAGACTGCACATGGTCAGAGCCCTGCCAGTCCAGGGAAAAAGAGTCCAAAGCAAAAGACACTGTAACTCATCATTCTGAAGTTCTCAATCCAGTTCAGGAGGCCCCACCACATTGGGTTCATGGCAGGTGTACTGAGGGCAGAAACAGAAAGCAATGCTCATCGCATAAGCCACAAAGCATGGAAAGTCAGAAAGGGGCCAAGGTCTTATCCTCCTCATTATATCCTAACTTGTTCCATGCTTCCACATACTAAAAGTTCCATCGCCTCCCAGTAGTGCTCTCCCCCCAAGGACCAAGTCTTTATGTCATGGGCCTAAGAGGAAAAGTCAATTTCCAGATCGTTGTACCCTAATCCATCGACCCCTCCCATCTACTTCCTGGCCACCTGGCAAAACACCCCACATGTGCTTCAGCCCATAAGTACTTCTCATGCACATGAGTTATTAAAGCCTCTGAGACCAACACACACACATACTAAGGACCATGCTAGACAGCACTCAGGATAAAACCCTGATGCCACATTGGCTGTTAAAGTGTTTCTGCTATTTCTGACTTTCTATATTTGGTACTTTTGATTCTTAACTGCCAACTAAAATTTTTCTTTCAATTATGACAAAATACAAGGCTTGAGATAGAGAAAATACACTGAGTAGAAAGAGGTGTCGGCTTTCATCTAGAGCAGAGGGAACAGAGGCTGCAGCCAGCCCTGAATTGTCATTTTCTTGTCACTGGAAACCAGGGAATATAAATGGTCATTCATGTGACATTGGAGAGGAACTTTTAAAACATCTGTCTTCAGGACCCAACTACCAGGAAGGATTTTCCACTTCTTTGTCTGATAACTAGGTGGGTAAAAGAAAATCTCCTGAACACTCTTTGAGTGTTTGTCTGTCCTAGATCTCAGACTGTGATCCATTACACAGATTTTCCATTGCAATTGTGCCTAGTAAAGAAATTATGCACTGAAAATTAACATTATGGATGAACACCCATGAATATGGTCAGCAGGCATAATTATAATCCATTTTACTAATTTCTCACCTTACCAAATAGAAGGAAGATCCTCTCTGCCCATCAGGTTAAATTTATGTTCATGTCAAAGAAAACTTGTGGCTGGCTGGCTCTCTGCTTGGGATTCAGCATTAAGAGGGATCATACTGCAAGATCAGTGAGAATTCTTATATGCTCTGAGGCTCCAGAAGATCGTGCATCTCTTCAAAGGGGAGGGGAGACACTTTAAAAACTACAGTGCAAGGGAAGGACAGAACTCAGCTAAGGACACACAGAACTCAGCAGGCATACCTCAGCCAGGCAAAGCAAAGAGGCCGTTTTAGGGGAGAGATGAAAAAGGCTGACCCCCTCACACTGTGTCCCCTCACATACTGTCTTCCTGCAAGCTTTTATAAACTCCTTGGAGGGTGCAGTCTATGGAACCATGGAAGGAAGCAAGCTACTTGTCCCTAGTGACATCCACAAGAACAAATCAAGTTGCCAGAGGCTCTCAACTAGTCAGTAGACTTATTATCATTAGGAGGGAAGAGAAAGCAGTGGATGCAGTTAGTCTGAACCTCAATCTACTCCAACACCGACTTTGATCTTCACCTACTACCTTGCTCCTCTTCATGTCCAGACTTTCAGTGAATCAGTCTACAGATGTACCTTGGGACATGGCAGGTTTCTTATAATCATCTCCATAGGCATTTGCTTTTCAGAATATGACCCTGAAGATAGCTGTAATATCTGCCTGATGGAAGGACTCTCTGCTCTGCTGTAGACATCTTGGACTTTATAGTTTCCTGGAACAAGAGCTTGTTTGTTACTGTACTGAGAGAGATAGGATATCGGGTGAGTCATGGTATTCTCTGGAATCACAACATGAAGGAAGCTACCTGAGCATAGCCCAACTGCTCGGTCATTGTGTTACTGCTTCACAAATGCTGTCTGCACAAACACACACCCCCAGCACAGCACAGTCCTCCCTTAAGGCCCTCTTAAAGAACTAGTCTCTTATGATGCTGAGGGCAGAATATAGAAATTCCAATGTGATGGCACCAATAAATACAAACGTACAATATGAGATGTCCTTCTGTACATATGTTTCTCTCATTTTTAATGAATAAAACAAGGACTGGGCAATACCCAGGCAAGGAGTAGAGGTAGACCTATAGGAGGAAGGAGGAAAGAGAGAGAGGGATGCATTTAGAGAGACTTGGAAGATGGGAGGTGCCTGGCACTCTCTGGTAAGATAAGGCTATATAGAAATACAAAGTAATTGGTTGGTTAATAATTAAGACAGAGCTAGACAATAAGAAGTCTTAGCCATCAGCCAACACATTATAATTAACACAGTGTCGCTGTGCTTGTTTGGAGTTGAAAAGGGGAGGGATCAGACAGAACAGAAACCTCCATTTTTAATCATACACATACTATGTGCCAAAAGAGATGAAGAATCTCAGTTAGTAACAATGTCTATAAGGGATTTCAGCTTCTTCTGCCTGAATTCTACATGTTACAGTAAAATGATGCTGGCACCTTAAATTCCTGAGTATGTGGTCACATATAATGCACATTAGTGAACACATATATCATGTGTAGGGCACAGACACTCTGCTGTTAAGAATGCCCCTCCGTAGGAATAACAAGTTCACAGAAAAAAAAATTCTTTAAAAAATAGTAAAAAATAATATCAAAAGTAGTAATTAATAGATAAGACAAAGCCAGAGTGCCAAGAAAACACCCTTGTGTTCATTAGAAAATCCCTGTGCTGGACTCACTAAAATCTCCATGGGCATCCTGTCCTCTGGGAAGGCTGACCTACTGTCCTTCAACTCCCTTGAGCAGCAACAAATGCATGAATATCATCTATAACCATATCTCTTCATTCTCTCTCTTTTTACCATATGTCTCATTCAAGTCATCTGGTCTGTTGAGGAATCAAATAAAAATTCAGCTAAAGTATTGACACAGAAATATATCTGATCTGAAGTCCCACATCTCTTTTCACAAGAACCACCTGTGATCCTAAGAAGTAGTGGGTTGGCCTGATTTTAACAGGCATGGGAAGGAAATCACTCCCTGACTCAGGAAGAAGGCACCAGCCCCTGTGTCATTTCTGAGGCCCTCTTGTGTTCGAATAAAGTATCATACTTAAGACCCCTGAAGCTTTGATGGCTAGTATTTCACAAAGCTGGCAACTTCCATGTGCAACATCTTCAAGGAAAGGTCTCAGAGCTGACAGAAGATAATCGGTGCTAGGCTTGGTGATGTAAACATGTTATTCCACCTACATGATTGACTGAGGCAGGGAGATCACAACTTCAAGGCTAGCCTGGATACCCTACCCTGGCCTCCAAATAGACTGCAAATAGTAGGGAACAAAATGAGCTTGTGACTGAACATTTTCTAGTACTTTGAAATGTAGTAGGGTTAATCTCACATGCAATTGCATATTCAACAACTAAGCAGGACGTTGGCTTGTGACCCTAGGGTAGAATTATGCTCAGTAACCATCATGTGCTTTCTTTATATGTGTGGCTTCCAGTGAGAACAAATACCAAGGTTTTAACCCTTTTTGAGTTTCATGTGTTCACCCACTGTGTCCATGTTTTCCTCTAAGTAGTTTGAGGTTTCTGTCATAGAATCATATGGGACTTTATTCCAGTTCAGCAAGCTAGGACATCCATAGTTGTGTCCCCTCCTGCAGTATCCTGCCTCTCAATGTATTGTCCTCTCCTGGTCTAGCACGTAGGTTACTGCATCTGCATATTTTCATCTGCATTGCTTTTGGATATGCTCCTCTATACTCCTTGTTGTATTGTAAGTTGCATGTTACACATTAAAGGACAGGGGAGGTAGGAGAATCTAAAGGTATCCCTGCCTTTCAGAAAGCATGTGCCTTATAAACTGTTGCAAGCAGCGGTGCTGAGGCTTCTATTCAGAACAGAGGTAGACTAAAGTAGCTCCGGGTCCTCTAAACCTGAAGGGGGTATGTGTCTTCATTCTGTTAGGTGTCAGGACACCAGAAACATACACAAAATATAGTTATTGCTTCTACACCTTTCTCTCTCTGTATTGCCAATATTATGAACCACCAAGAAAGGATGCACAGGGAAATGTTAGGCCTGCCACCAGCATCTGGTTTTCTGAGACTGAGCTTCTCAGAAATGGAGGTACAAGTATGAACTGAGTGCATGCCATTGCAGCCTATAGTGAGACCCCTTGGAAACACCTCCGGTGTCTCCAATGACTATCAAATCCAAAGAGATTTAAATTTATGTGAACCTATCACAGAAAACAAAACCACTTTTACTCAGTAGGGTGAAGTCACAGAAAGACACCAGATAAGTTTTAAAATCTACTCAAAAAATGATACAGTGGTTCTCACATTAAATGCTAGCACTCAGGAGGTCGAGGTATGTGGTTGACTTCAAGACTATAATGGCATACAGATAGTGGATTCCAGGACAATCAGAGTCATATAATGGGACACTGTCTAGGAACAGAAAATCTACTGAAGCTCTATTGTAGACAACATGGGTCAGGACAGCCTGACAGTGAAATCCACAGGTTCAGTCTATAGAATGCATTTGAAAAACAGATCTCAGGCTATGAATGATATGTGACAAAGCCTCTACTGTTGATGACTCCAAATACTAAATGTGGTGTCACCTCCTGACCAGGGTGATGCATGTGAACCAGCTTGCGAATTCTATTCCCAATGTGTCTACTTCTTCAATGCAGATATGGTTTGTCCAACAGACTGCCCAGTATTGAGCTACAGGAGAGCTCAATAGTACATCTGTTGCCCATCAAGTGGGAAACCTGGGTTCCATCCACAACATTATGGGGCCTAACAAATAAAGTGAAGGAAATAAGGTCTCCAATGGCTTCTGGTGACATTCCTAAACTAAAAGAATGGAGACAGCAAATGAGTGAGTGGGTAAGGGAGCTAGGCACAAAGACTGACAACCAGAGCTTAATATCCTAAACTCAATGAGAGAGGGAAAGAAGCAACTATTATAAGTTCTCTTCTGACCCCCACAAACATGACATGGTGACAACACATGCATACACCGAAACACAATAATTAAACCAACCAACCTGACAGATGCTGCTGCCACTGTATCCATGTTCTCCTCAATCAAATCCCTCCAGCTCTGCTCACCAGTCCTCTCTGTATGGAGGCCAGTATTTGAATCAAGTGCAAAATCACAGACAAGAAGTTCATTATGTGTGTCTTGCGTTTTTGAGGGCATGAGTGAAGCTGTGTATCATCTGTTAAGCAGTGCCTTCTGGCAGACTACTCCAAGTCATCGTGTGAAACAAGCACAGGAGAATCAACCCTCCATGATCGGAAAAAAAAAAAAAACAGAATCTAAAGTGTCTTGAGAAACTTACAGGCCACGCATTGCTGGTGCACTGCTTTAATACCAGCACTCAGAAGGTAGAAGCGGGAAGATCTCTGTGAGTTCCAGACCAGCCTGCTCAACAAGAGCTACTTCCAGGACAGCCTCCAAAGCCATAGAAAAACCCAGTCTCAAAAAAAAAAAAAAAAAAAAAAAAAAGAAAACAAACAGAAACGAAAAACCTTCAGATCAGAAAAATTCCAGCTTTAAGTTTTCAGATCAGGATTGTTCAATCAAAAAGCCCATGCTCAAACATTTTGGATAAGATGAGAAATGCTCACCTTCTGCTGTTCTCATGCTGTTACACACAGCTGTCTTGTGGGAAAGAAAAAATGACCTGCCTCTCTCACATGCATGTATCCATTGAAAAGTACCAGAATAAGACATGGTAGTGATCCCTTACAATCCTGTCACTGCACAGACTGAGGAACATGTAGCATGTGTGTATACACCTTTTGTACAATGAATGAAATAAAAGAGTAATAAAACTAAGTAGATAAAAACTCTCAAGACCCCTTTGGTTCTAATTGCATTCTTGGAGACGATTCCTTTCTAACAATTAATTTTGTAAGTGGTGACAGGAAATTGATGATGGATTTCATTCTGTAAATATGTCCCTCTTATTGCTTAATGAATAAAACACTACTGGCCAATAGGAAAGCAACAAAGGCAGGATTAGGAGACAAGTAGGTTTCAGGCAGAGGGAGGAGGAGTTTCAACATGCAGGATAAAACAGGGTAGAAGTCCAGATCCTCTCTCCGGGAGGATAAGACCACCTGGAAATACTTAGATTCATAGAAATGGTTAATATTTAAAACAAAGCTAGCAAATAAGAAAGGCCAGTAACAGACCAACATCTTTATATATAATACATAGTATTTGGGTCTTATTTGGGGCTGGCTCGGCTGTAGGACCAGACTGGGGGCAGAAAGAGCTCATAATAGGAAACTCCAGTAGAAAAGAAAGTAATTCCCACTGTCACCAGAAGTGATTAGACAAATGATCTCATTCACTTAATGGATCACATGAATTGAAACTTCAATCTACAAAACAGGCTCGGCCTTTGAGAAATTGTTCCCTACCTGGTGGTACAATTTGGGAGGCTATGGTACCTGCAAGAAGTCCAGCCTTCTTGGCAGAGTGAATACTTTGGGGTGACATTTAAGTTTACAGCCCACACATAGGTCTTGTCAGTCGGTTTTCCTGGTCAGCCATGAAATGAACTGCCACAACCACACAATCCACTGCCATGAACTGAGGGACTCCACCATGCCCACTCTGATGAGATATGCCAGAATACTGACCCTGAGTCAAAGTAGACCTTTCCACCCTTGTTTCTGTTGATAGGACATCATGGCAGCGAGAGGGTTCTGTGGGTGCAATTGCTAGTTTTCAGTCACCTTGATATGAGTTAAAGTTACTAAGAACAGGCAAAAGTGAGGTTTCAATCAATGAAATGCCTCCAGAAGGTCAGTTGAAGGCAAATATGCAGAACATTTTCTTATTGATAACTGAGGGCCCAGCCCATTGTGGCTGATGCCACTCCTGGGCTGGTGGTACTAGGTTCTGTAAGGAAACAGAATGAACAAGAAATGAGGGGTAAATCAGTAATCATCTCTCCTCCATGGCCTCTGCATCACCTCCTGCCTCAAGAGTTCTTTCCAGTGGACTGTGACTCTGGATGTAAGAGAAATAAACCCTTGCCTGCACAAGTTGCTTTGTGTCATAGTATTTCACCACACCAATAGAAACCCTAATAAAGACAGTGGATAAATGTGCTTGCTGCCAACAATGATCACTGGGCTTTGATTCCAGGGACACACACAGTGAATGAACAGAACAGATTCCTATCACTGTCCTTACAACTTCACCCATGTGGAGCAGTGCACACAAGCCACCACATACACACACACATGATATTTGTAAAAGGAAGGGGGTAGAGAGATGGTCAGCAGTGAAGAGCCCAGGCTGTTCTTCAAGAGGACCAGTATGGGATCAATTCCCTGCCCCCACATGGCAGCTAACAATTGTCTGTCACTCCACTTCCAGGACACCAACATCCTCTTACTGATACAAATGCAGGAAAAACACCAATACACGGTAATAAAAATAAATCTAATCAGAATGCAAAAAGGAAGTAAGCTGAGTACAGACCTGATTTTCAAATACCCATGTATCTAAGACTCCTAACAATACTGGAGATAGTACGTGAACTGGACTTCCCCTATAACAACATTCATGACTACTTACCTTGTCATCACAAAGCCTTCCTCATGTACCTGATAGAAGCAGGTGCATTGAACCATAGCCAAGCACTGGGTCGAGCTCTGGGTGTCTGGTTCCAAGAGATGGAGGAGGGATTATATGAGCAAGGGGGATCCAAGTTTGTGGGAGTTCATGAACTCTGGAGGAAAATCTAGGGACCATCCAATACACACACACACACACACACACACAGAGAGAGAGAGAGAGAGAGAGAGTGTTTAAAATCATTTTTAAAAACAAAGATTACATGTATTCATTTGTTATGTAATTCTCCTAACAGATGCCTAGAAATCAGATATTTTCAAAACTTTTATTTACTTTTCAAGACGTGGTCTCACGGTGTATGCTAAGAGAGCCTCAAACTCTTTGTTCTCTTTGCCCAGCTATCTGAGTGCCAGGATAATAGGTATGCACTGTATCACCCAAACAATATATTTAATTTACCAAACAAATCAGTATGTACTTCCTTTACTCAGTCTATCCATGTCAAATACCATTCTGAGTACTTTGCTATCAAAATAATGATCACAAAAATTCTAATATGTATCTCTCTTCATATACTGTTTTCTGAAGATAATAAAGTGGGGGTCACTTCCTCCCTACAAAGCAAATATTGTAGTAAGCATTGTCTCTCTGAGGAACCTGCCACCCCACTGTAATATGAGAATCACGGGATACACTGACTGTTACCCAAAGCTATGCTAGGTATTTGAAAAGGCCTCATTAAAAGATTCCTAATAACTGGGCTGGAAAGATGGCTCAGCAACTAAGAGCACAGGCTATTCTTACTGAGGATCAGGGTTCAATAACACATGAAGCACATAAAGCCTTACAACAATCTATGTAAATTCAGTTCCAAAGAATCTGGTGCCCTCTTATGGCCTCTTCAGAAAACAGCTCCACATACATACACAATGCACATACCTAGATGCATTTAAAACACTATAGAGTAAGTTCAGGCATGGTAGCACACACTTATATTCCCAAGACTAGATAGAAAGGCAGGATTATCTCTGTGAGGTCCAGACCTGCCCAGTCTACAAAGTGAGTTCCAGGACAGCTGAGAAACCTGGACTCAGAAAACAGAAAGAAAAACCACTAATGAAGTAAAAATAATTCTTTTAAAAGAGAGATTAGTAATAACCTGAAAGAGGCTGATTTTTGTCTGTGTCACAAAAACCACAGATGTCATGCTACTTTTGATTCTACACCCCATGAAATGACTCCCATACTTTCTGTTGTCTACCCCAACCCCACTCCCCACAGATCTGAAATAAAACTCAGGACCTAGATGTATATGTGTTCATTCACTGAGATACACCCCTACGCCACAATTGTCTAATTAACTTTTTAAAGGAAACCAAAATTTTACATATAATAATCTAATGTATGACATAGTAATTAAAGTAATATCATATACTTTAAAGAATCACTGAAATTTTAAATATCTCACCAGAAAAACAATATTATGACTTTATTAGATTAATTAGCATGATTTTACCATTTCATAATATGTAAATTTCAAAATGCCATAAATATGTACAATTTTTGTCAAGTAACCTTGTAAAATGTTTTAATCCCAGCACTCATGAGATAAGAGACAGGTGGATCTTTGTGAGATTGTAGCCAATTGATGTACATAGCCAGTCCCCAGGCAGACAGGCTTACATAGATAGGGAGACACTGTCTCAAAAAAAAAGAGGTTGGGTGTACATTATTGAGTTCATATTTTATGGGCTTTTTCTGAAACACACTCTGATAGATGCTAAATATGGTGCAGGCATTTGTAATCAAAACACATTTAGTGTCCATTCTGATGTTATCAGACTGGCCTCAAACTGGAAATCCTATGTACCTTACTGCTTAAAATCAAAATGGCCACAATGATCACCCAAAGAACTACAAAGCCTATGTTTCTTAAACAAGGATGTGGTGCTGTTTGCCCAGGTTCCTCTGAGAATTCCTGTTTGCTTTAAAAGGTTGCATAGTGCTCACTATTTTAAAAACCACTATTTTCCCTCACCCACTGTCCAAGTTAAAACAACATTCATCAGAAATTAAGGGCAGTATTTTGACAGAACCCAGGCCACCTGAGCAGGCTGGGATGGGCCCTTGGGTCCCAGATCTACAGCCACTTTTTATCTTTTATCCTTACACGAGGTGATAAAAGTGCTTAGTAGTTGAAATGGATGTAAACTCCTGTTATCTTTACACAATGTGAGTAGTAATATTGTGAATGAATCCCAGGAGAGCCAAGGCCATATGAGACCCTTGCTTAAAAATTAATAAGGGAGGGTTGTGGCAGATGCCTTTAATATGAGCACTCCACGGGCAGAGGCAGGCAGATCTTTGAGTTAGAGGCCATCAGGACTAAGAGTGAGTTTAAGTCATAGAAACCCTGTCATGAAAAACTAAAAACAAACACACAAACAAAAACCTCCTTAAACCTCACAACAGCCATTACCTCCAACATTTCAGGTGCATTTAGGCCTTCGTAGTCTGCACTCTCCCCAAAGTCTTCTCCATGACAGCTTGCCTCCTATATTCCTTTATCCTGACCAACAAGGGAACTGTTGTAGCCAGGGGGAGACAGCAACTGTAATGAGCAGGAGAAACAGACTGCACCCTCCACAGTGGATGCCACTTCACTGCCCCTCCCTTAGCCATGTAGCTAAACCCAAGGTGCATGCCTGCCAGAGGACAAAGCTGCTCCATGACATCACAGAAGGCTCCAAAGTGGAAGTGTGATGGCTGCACATCCATTTCCCTGGGGCAAGTCTGTGTATGCACAGGGCCTATGTTGTTCCCTGGGCACAAGGGTTTTTTCCAGCAGAAATTTAAACAACAAAGAGTCTTGGTGGCTAAAAGCTGCTGAATACAACAAAGAATGGGAAGGAATGAGTGAGGCCTGGAAGTAGACTTCGTAGGAGACAACAGGAAGCCTAGATGACAGACAGGAAATGGGAAGACATGAAAGAATAGAGGGTCGGAAACTGGAAGCTGAATCAGGGATACCTGTCACAGCAGAGTCACAAGACAACTTCCAGGGAATTGACTAAGAGTACTCAAAAGCAATTGAGACACAGAGTGTGAATCTGACCAACTCAATCACTAGACTAGAATAGATGTCAGGATGAGTGTGTTTTCTCCTCAGGGAAACTAGTGGTGCTCAGGAGAACTAGAAGAGGTGCATCCAAGGCCTTCAGTTTCTCTTGGCCACTGTCTGCATGGATAACTACTGCTACTGAAAGACCCCCACTATGCATATTGCCTGTTTGTGAAATGGAGCCCTTGTGGGCCAGAGAGTTTGGCTCCTGGTCCTTTAAAATAGATCTGGGCCTTCAATTTAGTCAGTAGATCTTGAACCAGTAAAGGATATGGACAGTCTGTTACATGCAAAAATGAATGTGAGACTTTACCTGATGTGAGATGAACTTTTCACTCCGTGGTCCATCGGTATTGTTTTACTCCAGTGGCTCCTTGTACCCAAGCTGTTTTGGTACTCAGTGGCCAGTTCGTTTCAGTGAGACCCGAATGTTTGGCTCCAGTGTCCACCAGGAAGGTGACTGGTTGCCCCCTGACTCTTAAGGTTAGCCTGGGCTGGGGGGGGGGGCTCCTGGCCCCGACCACCCTAGTCTTCATCTAGGGCTTGAAGCTGAATTGGTCTTCGGGGTCTGTCCCCATGCCTCTGATTTTTAGGTCTCTTAGAGCAATCTTTGACCCAATGGCCTTTTTCTTTGCAGTAGGCACATTGGTCTCAATATACCTGGGGCCTCCTTCCTTTTTCCTTCCTCTCCTGACTTCCTGCATTATGATTATTCTGAGCTACAGTGGCTAGGATTTTGCTTAATTCTCTCCGGTTCCTACGATCTCTCTCTCTCTCTCTCTCTCTCTCTCTCACCTCTAGCTCCTTCTTTACCTTATCCTCTCTTTCCTCCTGCAACTTTCTAAGTCTTTCTTTTTTTCCTCGGGTGCCTCTCTCTTATCAAAGATCTTTTCTGTTTCCTTTACGAGATCCTGCAGGCTATAATCTTGTAAATTATCTAGTCTCTGCAACATAGTCCTAATATCTGGAGCCGACTGCCAAATGAAAGCCATAGAAACATTGCCCCTTTGTTCGTTACTATCAGGATCAAAGGGTTTATACAAACGGTAGGCTTCCTTTAGCCTCTCCAAAAATGCAGTTGGTGTTTCCTCTGGTCCCTGGGTTATCTGTCTTACCTGAGCCAAATTCGTGGGGCAGCATCCCACATACCACGGAAGCCTGCTATGAGTAACTGGCGATAAAGAAGTAGGTGTTAAAGTCCCAATAGGGACGATTTAGGGGAAAAACTTCCTCAGTTTCATTAGGCAACTGAATGGGTTTCCCATCATCCTCTAAGACGTTTTTCCGGGCTTCCAGGAAGATGCATTGTTTTTCTTCCGAGGTTAGGAGGACCTGCAAAAGCTGTATTCAATTAGGTTAGAGAGAGCTATAGGGTCTTTGGAGAAAGAGGGGGTTGTTAGACTTCCAATTATAAAGGTTGAATGCTGAGAAAGGCCAGTATTGAAATTGGCCTCCTAATCCGCAGTCTGGTGCAGGGGAAAGGCTGGGGAGATTCCTTCCATGGCTGGTTCCCTTCAACCACTGAGTCAGCCGGCTACCAGGGAGGAGTCCGATGTTTTTTTCCCCCATATTAACAGACTGATTGTGAGCATGGCTCTGTACCTCATTCCTTTCTTTCATGAATGGCACTTTGAATTTGCTCAAACAGTAATTTAACCTGATTATTACTAGCTCCAATGTATGGGACCATGTCTATAACTTGAAGATTTCTGAAGACATAATGACTATTAGTATATGAGTTAAATGTATCATTCATTAGAAGCTGAAAAGCTATTGCAACAGCTCATAATTCAACTATCTGAGCTGAAGCTGGATCTGTTGCTCTACATATTCTTTCCCATCAATAACATAAGCTGCTTTACTATTAGAAGAACCATCAGTAAATACTAACATAGCACTTTTAACAGGATTACTCCTTACAATTTTAGGGAATACAAAAGGATGCATTAATGCAAATTGCAAGAGAATATGAGCTGGAAACTGGTTATCAATTTTTCCCAAAAACTGAGTAAAAGCAATTGTTCATGAATCACTGTTTTGAAATAATCAATCAACTTACTGTTTGGTATAGAGAACATGTATTACATTTGGTTCCTTGACAAAATATCTCCTAGAGTCCATATGGCATTTTTGTACCACATAAGCTACTGCTTCAAAATAAGGATTTATCACTTTGGCTGGGGAAACAGGTAAATGCAACCATAACAATGATCCCCTTACCATAAGACAGAAGTCTGACTATGCTGTATGAGAAGCATGATTTTGCATAGTCAATATACCATATCTGCTGATGTTGGATTGCCTTCTCCAATTGTAAGACAACTTGTCTACTCTCTTCATTTAGCTGTCTAGGTGAATTGGGATCACTATCTCCTTTTAGGATATTGCTTAAAGGTTTCAAATCACCAGTAGATGCTTTAAAAAATGACATAACCATTGAAATATTTCCTAATAACTTCTGAAAATCATTCAATGATCATAAGCTATCTTTTCTAATTTTTAATTTTTTGAGGCCTAATTTCTTTAGGATATAACATAAGTCCCAAATACTTTTGAAAACTTTCTACTATGACCTGGAAAGCTTTCATTAGCTGACATGGTCTCATTTGCATTTTCACTGACACCTTTCTAGGTGGAGGGCCAAACAGGGCTGCAGTTCCCTGAGGCTTCCTTACAGTAGTTTTTCTCAAATCTTATATTAACCCCCATTCTTTCAATTTCTTTTTTTAACCACCAGAATTTAGGAAGAATTTTGTATTCTCTCCTCTGCTAAACTCTTTTGAACCATCCATAAAGATTTCTCTGGCTCTCAGGCCATTCTGGCTTTGACCATTTCCTACGGTTTCACTCTGCAAGACAGTCATGGGAGATGCAGATCTCAAACCCTGATCTCTCTCTCTCTCTCTCTCTCTCTCTCTCTCTCTCTCTCTCTCTCTCAAGCAATTTAAGTAGTACCTATTGTTGGAATTCACACATTCACATATTCACAATCACACTTCAGACTCTCAGGCACTCACATGTGAGGCCACACCATACATACAGAACATACATACATTTTTAAGCTCTCCTTTAGACCAAGATTAGTTTGTTGAAATAGAACATCTTTAAATGAAATCTCTTGTAATGCAGGTGTTGTAACTAAATCTTGAATTAAGAACATGCAAAATCTGAACAAATCCCAATATATGTCACTTTTTTTCCACTTTTTTTCTTCTTTTTTTTATTTTTTATTTTTTTATGAGTCCTTAAAACACTTTCTCTTTTAGTTATTCCATACTCTTGACTGGGTGTTAGCCACATCAGCAGCTCCTAAAGCAGCAGGCATCTAGGTCTCATCCTGCCTTTGCTCTCTAGGCCTGTGCTGGCCAGCTGCAGCTCATCTGTGACTGCAGCTGTTTGAAAAGCAAGAAATCACCATTGTAGGAATTCTGATTCTTGCTGACCTAGTTTGTAAGCTGGGTCTCACCTTTGCTTCTCCAAGCCCTGGTGCAGCTCTGAGACAGCTATGGTGCCAGTTTTGGGGAGGGCACATCTCCTAGGAATGTGCTCCAGGGTCCTTAGGAAAAGTCCTGCCTTTCCATGAAGATAAGGTATTTTTCTGATCTGCACGGGCACCCAGAGGATTCTTGGATAGCCTCTTATGCTCATCTTCCTCACTTTTACTAGCTTGTTGAATGGATTTTAAAAAGCCTTAGAAAGTTTCTGTCTTTAGTGCAGTTTCCTGTTTCTCTAAAAGTTCCTTTAATTGAAATTCTAATTCAACCTTTCTGGGTGAATTCCCCAGCTCTCTTTTTTCTATTTATTTACTTATTTACCCCAATATGTCCCTGCTTGCACAAGGGACGACCCTGTCCTCTTACTTCGCTTTAAGAATCTTGGTGAGGACCTCCACTTGCAGCCCCTGAGCGGCTGTAGAAGCATTTGAAACTGTGGAGGGTGTCAAGGTTAATAACACTGGACTCTCTTGAATATTAAGAAGGCTTTTTATTATATCCCCACTTTACTCCTGGGGGCTAGATTACACATGTCAGCACCAGATAGAGGAGGGGGGGAAGCAAAAGGGGCGGGCGGTTAGTCATCTCAGGTTCCAAGGACTGGTTAGGGCACTTTCAGGGCTGTGGGAGCCAAAAGAGCATTAGCATTTTGCATTTGAAATCATCTCTTCTGTTATCCAGGGTTACAGTTGCTCACCCTGAGGGCAGCAGGAGGGGGAATGAGTTCTTTGCCAAGGTCTTAATTCCTACAGCAGGATACCAAGAATTTACACTGCCCCTCCTTTCTGTGAGTCAACAGGTTGTAAATAGGGTCCTTAGGAAACAAAGAGATAGCTTGCCCAGACAAGATTCATTAGCACATCCTGAGGCCCTATGGTCTACTGACCTTAACAGCAAGACCATCTGGCTTCAAAGGGCCAAGTACTCAATGGACAGAGGGTCACACCCCCTCCCTAAGCTTGTGGGTTTTGCCTTTAAAAACACCTGTGCCCAGGGGATGGGTCTTCTCTGTAGCCTTCCTGCTGAGGGAGCCTGTTTGAGCAAACATTTCCTGTTCATTAAAGTCTCCTGCGTGTTGCAGCAACTGGATTGGACGTTGAGTCCTTGGGGGTACCAAACAAAACTGGGAGACTCTTCATTCTGAGGGTCTTGCATTTTAGAGGTTCCACCGAGATCTGGTCAACCCCCAGACTCAATTCCAATGCCAATTGGAGGTAAGATAGAGCTTGCAACCTATATGTTTGATGTATGTCTGATGCGTCAGATGTTATGTGTTTTTGGCTCGAGTATTAGAATCTGTGCCTGGCCTGCACAGGACTTGTATTGGGTAGAGGACCACAGGGAGGTGTCCTGAGACCCTAGGTCCTGCCCTGAACAAAAGTCCAGGGTTGTTTGGAGGAGTGGAGGAGACGAAGTCTTGCTTCTCCGGGGAACCGACAGCTCTCAGACTCTGATTCCCTCCTGCTTTGTAACTTTGGTTTGGGTGATATTTGTATACTGTGCTGATTTGTCCTGTTTGTAGGATTGTTCTGCTTGTCATGTTCTTCTGTTCCTACTGTTTGTGTCCATTTCTACTCTGCCCATGGGTCAACAACTAACTACCCCACCTAAGTTTGACTTTAGATCCATTGGAGAGCAGGGCAGGTAGACCCAGGGAGACAATGAGCGAGCTGGTCCCCCGCCCCCAGGAATGTGGCAGGCAGCCAGAGCCACTGGGGCTGAACTGCAGCAGATAGGCTGAACAGCCTTGGGCTGGGGCAGCCTGGGCGGAGCCATGCAGGAATGGAAGGACAGGGTTATGGGTTATGACTCTGCCACCGCACATATTTGGCTCTCCAACGCCAGCCTCCAGATCTTTGTAATTAGAAAACTAACCACCCCTTTTTCTCAGAGGATCCCCAATACCTTACAGGGTAGGTGGAGTTCCTTATGTTCTCTCACCAGGCTAATTGAGATGATTATTAACATTTTCTGCTTGAGTTTAGAAAAATTTCCCTGGGGCCGATGGGCGGCCCATGCAGCTGAAAAATGAGATTGACTTGGGATTCCTTTTGATTCGCCCCAGTTGGGACTTCAACACTGCTGAAGAGAGCTTAAAAATCATGTCCAGGCTCTAGAGGCAGGTCTCTGAGTGCCAAGAGATGACCCACCAATTTGGCTAAGGTAAAGAGAGCACTCCTTTTGACCCTACCTCAGAAGCCCAGAGAGCTGAGGTGGCTCTGGTCTTCATGGGGAAATTGGGCCCCAGATATTAGGAAGAAACTCCAGAGACTGGGAGGGTTAAGAGGCAGAGAAAGTGTATTGAAGGGACATAGAGGAGAAGGAGAGAAAAGACAGAGAAAAGACAATAGAGAGACAGAGAGCAGAGTAAAGAGAAAGAAAACGAGAAAAAGCATAAGAGAAGACAGGAAAACAATTTGACTATAATATCTTGGCCACAGTGGTTAAAGGAAAAAATAGAGAGAGAAAGAGAAAAAGAAGTTAAAAAATTTAGAATAAGCCCTTGACAGCTAGGGAGCCTGGGCAACAGGACCCCACTCAACAAGGACCAGTGTGCATATTGTGAAGAAAAAGGACAATTGTCAAAGGACTGTCCCAAGAAGACAAACAAGGTGTCAAAGGTCCTAGCCCTAAGAAAAGATAAAATTAAAGGGAGACAGGAGTTTGGACCCTTGCCCCAAGCCCAAGGTGATTCATGGACTATCCAAAGAACAGTGGACCTTGTCATGGGCCGGGTATCCACTAGTTCTAGGTTACATCCCACCAGTCAACTGCTTTTTGCCTTTGAATGGAAGGACCCTGACACATGCAGAACTGGTCTGCTCACCTGAACCTGACTGCCCCCAGGGTTTAAAATTCCCCAACGATGGCCAGTCAAGTAAGAGAATTTCTGGGGACATCTGGGTTTTGCAGGCTATGGATCTCAGGTTTCGAGACCTTAGCAGCTCCCTGCTGACTAAGAAAAAATTCTCCTGAACCCCAGAGCATCAGGAGGCATTTGATGCCATTAAAAAGGTCAATCTGAGAACACCTGCTCTAAACCTCCCTGATGTAAACAACCTTTTACCCTTCATGTGGACGAGCATAAGGGAGCCTGGGGAGTTTTGTTCAAATCCCTAGGGCCATGGAACTGACCAGTTGCTTATCTGTCAAAGAAGCCTGATCCTGTAGCCAGGGGATGGCCTGGATGTCTAAAAGCTATTGAGCTGCCAAGTTGACTTTAGGGCATAAAGCAACTATAATGGCCCACCATGCATTGGAGAGCATTGTCTGGCAGCCTCCAACTGATGATGACCAACACCTGCATGACTCACCACCAAAGCCTGCTTCTCACTGAGAGACTGAGAGGATTGTGTTGGCTCCACCAGCCAACCTCATCCCACCACTCTTCTGCCTGAGGAGACTGATGAACCAGTGACTCATGACTGCCACAAACTGTTGGTTTAAGAGACTGGGGTTTGCAAAGATCTTAATGACATCCCACTGGCTGGGGAGATGTTGACCTGTTCACTGCTGGGGGCAGTTAAGGTAAAGAAAGAAAGGTAAAGAAAGGGCTGGGGCAGCAGTACTTCTAGCCTAGCTAAAGAGAAGTCCATAAACATTAACAGGCAGTAGGTATGCTTTTTCAGCTGTTCATGTGTATGGGGCTGTCTCAACTGTGGTGGTTAAAAAAATTACTGAAGAAAATTTTCCAAAGATTTAAAATACCTAAGGTAGTAAAATCAGACAATGGTCCAGTTTTTGTTGACCAGGTAAGTCAATCACTGGCCAAGATATTGGGGATTGATTAAAATTAAATTGTACATGCAGATCCCAATGCTCAGGTAGAAAGAATAATTTAAACCATTAAGGAGATCGTCACTAAATTGACCGCAGAGACTGGCATTGATGATTGGATAGCTCTCCTACCCTTTGTGATTTTCAGCGTTAAAAACACCCCTGGACTGTTTGGGCTGATCCCCTATAAATGGCTCTATGGGGGGGGATCCACTAGTGGAAAGTGCCTCTGTACATAGTGCTGATGTGCTGTTCTCCCAGCCTCTGATTGCTTGGCTTAAGGTGCTCAAATGAGTGAGATAGAGAGCATGGAAGCACCTCCAGGAGGCCTACTCGGCGGGAGAATTGGAAGTTCCACATCACTTCCAAGTTGGAGATCCAGATTACCTGAGATGTCACCACACAGGAAACCTTGAGACTCCTGGTGAAAAGGCCCAATTTGCTACCGGTCCAGAATATGTCCACCTCCTTTAGACCCACCCCCATGCCACTCAAGGTCATAGGACACAGGGATAGCCTCTTACAACTGCTCATTTTTATTTCTCTCTTGTTGCTTACTGTTGTAAAAAATGTTACTTTCCTTAAAAAATAAAAGAGTGCTGTCCAGATTATGGTACTTATATAGCAGTACAGGAGCCTCTGGAGCCAAGAGGAGACTGCCTTTTAATTTCTATCATTCTAAGATTAGAACTATTGACAAAAGAAAAAGGGGGAATGAAATACAAAAAAGTAAACCCCCCCCCCATTTGAAATAAAGGACAGTCTGATCTGGAATTTGCTAACTTCCCCTCAAAAGGTCCTGAGATGGCAGGATGACAAGAATTCATACTGCCCCTCCATTCCATGAGTCAACAGGTGGTAAATAGGGTCCTTAGGAAACAAAGAGAAAACTTGCCCATGCAAGATTAATTAGCACAGTGTCCTGACCCCATCAAGAGCACCTTTGAACTCTGATACACCCCTACCCATCCCTATCGCAAGCCTGCCCCCCTACCCTGGGCCTACACTGCCCACTGTCCCGCCACTCTGGTTGAGCCCTGGGGCAGAGGTTGAAGCCAACAGTCGTCCCTACTTTGGGGACTTCTCGGAGAAACTCTGAACAAAGGAGACCTGCCTATCCACGCGGAACCACCAGTAATTTCCACCTGCTTGGTCTCTGACCCCACCTCCAGTCCTCTGCTGGAGTCCTGGGCACCTCCCAGAGATCCGCCTATCTCTGCAGGTCCAATCTGAGTTCCTGCCAGCAAGGTACTTGACCCCCAAAACATACTAAAGAAAGAGGCCTCAGCTAGAGAGTGCCAGTTTCACTGAGATCCGACGATCATGCAGAAACTTCCCAAGTATCAGCCCAGCCATTGTCCTCTTCTGCCAGCCTATCTCTGCGGGACCACTCTGAGTTTCTACAGGCATCTTCTACTGGATCCTCATCCCTGACCCCATCCCTGGGTCCCTGTCTGCGGAGAGACCTCCTATAAAGCTTGGACCACCCAGAGCTACAGATATTGAATCTCTGACCCACATAAGCCCACCGGGGAAGTACCATAGAGAGAGGGGGAGACCCCAGCAACACCTACTGGAAGAAGCTTTGGGAAGATAGCAATACAAAAAAACACCTAACAACAGAAAGACAAGCATGACACCACCAGAATCTAGGGAAACTACACCAACTAGAAAGGAACACAACAACAAAGCAGAGGAAGCAGAAGCGAATGACTTAAAAATTATTGCCATAAAAATGATAGAGGCCCTCAAAATAGATGTGAGAAATTCCCTTAAAGAAATGGAGGAAAAAACAAACAAAAAAGTGGAAGAAATGAACAAATTCCTTAAGGAAAGTAAAGAAAGTACAGAAAGCCAAGAGAAAAAACAAAAACAAACAAACAAACAAAAAAAAAAAACAATTAAGCAGGTGAAGGAAACGGTTCAAGTCTTGAAAACTGAAATAGAGAAAATAAAGGCAACACAAACCCAAGGACTGCTGGAAATAGAAAAACTGGGCAAAACATCGGGAACTACAGACGCAAGCATAACCAACAGAATTCAAGAGATGGAAGAGAGAATCTCAGGCACAGAAGATAAACTAGAAGAAATAGATTCATCGACCAAAAAAAATCATATATCCAACAAATCCTTAACACAAAACATCCAGGAAATGTGGGACACCGTGAAATGGCCAAACCTAAGAATAACAGGCATAGAGGAAGGTGAAGAAGCGCAGCGCAAAGTTGCCAAAAACATATTCAACAAAATCATCGAGGAAAACCTTCCCAATCAGAAGAAGGACATGCCCATGAAAGTACAAGAAGCATACCAAACCCCAAATAGTTTGGACCAAAGAAAAAAGACCCCTCGACATATAATAATCAAAACACCTAGCATACAGAATAAAGAAAGAATATTAAGAGCAGTGAAGGAAAAAGGACAGGTAACATATAAAGGCAGACCTATCGAAATTACACCTGACTTCTCCATGGCAACCCTCAAGGCCAGAAGGTCCTGGATAGATGTTCTACAAGTATTAAGAGAACATGGATGCCAGCCTAGACTATATCCAGCAAACTCTCAATCACTATAGATGGAGAGAACAAGATATTTAATGACAAAACCAGATTTTCCCAATACGTATCTACAAATCCAGCCCTACAGAAAGTATTGGAAGGAAAACTCCAACCAACCCAAGGAAGTTAACTAAGCCCACAAAAATGTAGGCAACACATAATCTAACTACACCAGAAACCAGGGGTAAAGCAGAAAAAATATACTCACAATACCACTGCTAACAACAAACCTAAAACAAACTAGCATCAACAATCAATGGTTCTTACTCACCCTCAAAATTAATGGTCTTAACTCACATATAAAAAGATACAGGCTAACAGAATGAATACGAAGACAGAATCCATCCTTCCGCGGCATACAAGAAACACATTTAACTTCAAAGATAGACATTACCTCAGGGTAAAGTGTTGGGAAAAGATTTTCAAATCAAATGGAACCAAGAAGCAAGCAGGCATGGCTGTGTTAATATCTAACAAGTTAGACTTCAAACAAAAATTAATCAAAAGAGATCAAGACGGTCATTTCATATTCATTACAGGTGAAAGCTATCAACACAAAGTCTCAGTTCTGAACATCTATGCCCCTATTACAAAGGCACCCACATTCATAAAAGAAATGCTACTAAAACTCAAAGCTCATATAAAACCTCACACACTTATAGTGGGAGACTTCAATACACCACTGTCAAAACTAGGCAGGACCACAAATCAGAAACTCAACAAAGAAACAAAAGAACTAACAGAAGTTATGTCTCAACTGGGGTTAACAGACATCTATAGAACATTCCATCCAAACACAAAAGAATATACCTTCTTGTCTGCTCAACATGGAACATTCTCTAAAATCGACCACATACTAGGTGGCATAACAAACCTCAACAGATACAAGAGAATAGGAATAGTCCCCTGTAAGTTATCAGATCACCAAGCTTTAAAATTGGAATTCAACAACAACACAAATAGCAGAAAACCTGCAAACTCATTGAAACTGAACAATGTGCAATTGCACCACACCTGAGTCAAAGAAGAAATAAAGAAAGAAATTAAGGACTTTCTAATATTCAATGAGAAAGAGGACACAACATACCCAAACTTATGGGACACCTTGAAAGCAATGCTACGAGGGAAGTTCATTGCACTAAGTGCCCATATGAAGAAAACAGAGGACAGTCACACAAGAAAATTAACAGCCCAAATGAAAACCTTAGAACAGAGAGAAGCAAACTCACCTCATAGGAGTAGACACCATGAAATAATCAACTTGAGGGCTGAAATCAACAAAATAGAAAGCAGGAAAACAATACAAAAAATCAATGCAGTAAAGTGTTGGTTTTTTGAGAAAATCAACAGGATAGACAAAACTTTATCCAAATTAACAAAAAAGCAGAGAGAGAACATGCAAATTAACAAAATCAGAATGAAAAGGGAACATAACAATGGACACAAATGAAATCCAGACAATTTTCAGGTCATACTTTGAAAATCTGTACTCCAAAAAAATTGAAAATTCAAAGGAAATGGACAAATTTCTGGATAACTATTACTTATCAAAATTAAATTAATAACAGACAACTTAAATAGACCTATATCCCTCAATGAAACCCTTCCAACCAAAAAAAGTCCAGGGCCAGATGGATTCAGTGCAGAATTCTACCAGGCATTCAAGGAAGACATACTAACCACTACTCCCCAAACAGTTCCACAAAATAGAAACAGAAGGTTCATTGCCAAATGCTTTTTATGAGGCCACAATAACTTTGTTACCCAAGCCTCACAAAGACCCAACTAAGAAAGAAAACTACAGACCAATGTTCCCGATAAACATTGATGCAAAAATATTCAATAAAATACTGGCAAACCGAATTCAAGAATACACCAAAGAAATGACCCACCATTACCAAGTAGTCTTCATCCCTGGATTGCAGGGATGGTTTAACCTATGAAAATCTATTAACGTGATCCACAATATAAACAAATTGAAAAAGAAAAACCATATGATTATCTCCCTAGATGCTGAAAAAGGTTTCGACAAAATTCAACACCCCTTCATGATAAAGGTCTTGGAGAGATCAGGGATAAGAGGAGCATACCTAAACATAGTAAGAGTAATATACAGCAAACCAACTGCCAACATCAAACTGAATGGAGAGAAACTTAAGCCAATTCCTCTAAAATCAGGACCAATATAAGGCTGTCCTCTCTCTCCATATCTCTTCAATATTGTTCTGGAAGTTCTAGCTAAAGCTATAAGACAACAAAAGGAGATCAGGGGGACCAAAGTGGAAAGGAAGAAGTCAAACTGTCTCTATTTGCAGATGATATGATAGGTTACAAGAGCAACAACTATAAATTCTATCATGGAACTCCTACTGCTGATAAACACCTTTAGCAAACTAGCAGGATACAAGATAAACTCAAAAAAATCAGTAGCCCTAGTTTTTTCAGACGACAAAGAAAAAAAAAAAATCAGAGAAACATCACCCTTTACAATAACCACAAGCAACATAAAGTATCTCGTTGTATCACTTACCAAACAAGTAAAAGACCTATATAATAAGAACTATGTGGCTCTAAAGAATGAAATTAAAGAAGATACCAGAAAATGGAAAGATATCCCATGCTCTTGGGTAGGTAGGATAAACATGGGAAAAATGGCAATCTTGCCAAAAGCAATCTACAGATTCAATGAAATGCCCATTAAAATCCCACCACAATTCTTCACTGACCTTGAAAGAATAATAATCAACTTTATATGGAAAAACAAAAGACCCAGGGTAGACAAAACAACCCTATAAAATAAAAGAATTTCAGGGGACATCACCATTCCTGATGAGGGTGTGAAGAAGACTGCAGAGAGATCCATGTCAGTCGCCATGCACAAAACTCAAGTCCAAATGGATCAAAGACCTCAACATCAATCCAGCCACATTGATCTTCTTAGAAGAGAAAGTAGGAGGTACCCTTGAATAAATTGGTATAGGGGACCGCTTCCTGAACATAACTCCAGGGGCACAGACACTGAGAGCATCAATTAATAAATGGGACCTCTTCAAACTTAGAGGCTTCTGTAAGGCAAAGGACACAGTGGACAAGAACAAACGGCAGCCCACAGACTGGGAAAATATTTTCACCAATCCTATATCCGACAAAGGGCTGATCTCAAAATGTACAAAGAACTTAAGAAACTAGCCAACAAAACACCCAATAACCCTATTAAAAAATAGGGAACAGAACTGAACAAAGAATTCTCAATAGAGGAAATCAAAAAGGCTGAAAGACACTTAAGTGGTCTACATCCTTAGCTATCAGGGAAATGCAAATCAAAACAACTTTGAGATAACATCTTACTCCTGCCAGAATGGCTAAAATTAGAAACACCAATGACATCTCATGCTGAAGAGGATGTGGAGAAAGGGGAACACTCCTCCACTGCTGGTGGGAGTGCAAACTCAGACAGCCATTTTGGAGAACAGTATGGCAGTTCCTCAGGAAAATGTGAATTTTTTTTTAACACAGGACCCAGCAATCCCCAAATGATCCACATCCATTCAACAAAGACATCTGTTCAACTATGTTCATAGCAGCACTATTTGTAATAGCAAGAACCTGGAAGAAACCTAGATTCCCCTCAACTGAAGAATGGATAATGAAGATGTGGCACATCTACACAATGGAATACTACTCTGCAGAAAAAAAAATAATGGTATCTTGAAATTCACAGGTAAGTGGATGGCACTTGAAGTAACCATCCTGAATGAGGTAACCCAGTCACAAAAAGAGGAACATAGTATGTACTCACTCATATATATATTTTAAACCTAGATCAAAGATCACCAGCCTATAATTCACACCACCAGAGGAACTAGGATACAAGGTGTATTCCAAGAGATTCATATAAATCCCTCACAGAACTGGGAAGGGATGAGTCCCCCAGAGGGCAGGGGAAGTAAGGGGGGCAGCGAATGGAGAGAGTACTAGGAGAAAACGAGGGTGAAGTAATGAACACATGTACAACTAGGAAGATTGAGCCTGGTTAGGAATAGAAGACAGGAGAGAGAGAGAGAGAGAGAGAGAGAGAGAGAGAGAGAGAGAGAGAGAGAAGAACATAAAAGAGGGATTCATTATTAGTTTGAAGAGAAAACTGAACCTAAATAAAGGTCTAGAGAACTACAAGACTGCCGTCACCTAACAATTTGAACATCTGTGGAAAGGCTCCCATAAATGACCTTCCTGGATAGTGAGATCAACAACTAATTTATCCATGGAGCCCATTATCTAATACCTGTTGGAAACAGGAGCAAACAACAATAAACAGTGAGTCAAACTAGAACCCAGATGCAGATGGAGAGGACAAAACCAGGCTGCAGAAACAAATAGAGACAGATTACATGAACAAGGAGGAGCTAAGGGGCCACCAGGCTGATAGCTGGGAAGCCAGCATGGGACTGACTCAAGGCCCCCTGAATATGGGTCTCAGCCAGAAGGACTGAGCATTCTAAGGAACCTCACCCAGTAGAGCCAGGATATATTCCTGGTACACAAAAGGACCTTGCAAACACATCCCCCATGGAGGGATAACTGCCTTAACATAGAGATAGGAGAGAAGCCCTAGTCCCTACTTCACATGACCTGTCAGATCTACATGACCCCAACTGGATGGCATTCCCCTACATATGGAATTGGAGTGGGGGGATGGGAGGGGAGGGTGTTTAGGATGCATGTGAGCGACAGAGAGGGTAAAAGGGAGGAATGTTGGGAGGGAGGGACAGAGAGGGAACTGCGATTGACATGTAAAATAATAAATTAAATATAAAAAATGCTTTGACTCCAAAATTTAAGTTCAAGGACAAGTTACTGGGGAAAACGATTTCTATTTTTGTTTCCACAGAAAATGAAAAGCTGTGGATTCCTTACTAACTAATGTGGTTTGATCAAGCCAGACCGCCTGAAACAGAGTACCAGTTGATCCTACATTCAAAACAGCTGGTCAAGGAAGCCTTACACACTACAGCCAGGATTTCTTCTTCTTCTTAGAATCCCCAATGACAGTGCCCCTTACCAGCGGGAAGTAGTTTGGAAAGAATGATGCCCAAATTCCCAAATATTGTCTATAAATGTTTTTTTTTCATTTAAATGGACTTGGTTATAAAAAAAATATATAAAAAAAACACTGAATATCAAGAAAAAATAGCAGTAATAATGACATTTGGAAAGTGTTAGCCTTTCCAAAAAAATATAAATTCTGAAAATAAATTCTGAAAAATAAATATAAATTCTGAAAAAAAAAGATTAATTAGCACACCCTGAGGCCCTAAGATCTGTTGACCCTAACACCAAGAGCATGCGGCCTAAAAGGGTCACCAACTCAATGGACAGAGGGTCATATTCCCACCCTAAGCTTGTGGGTTTTGCCTTTAAAAACACCTGTGCCTGGGGAATGGGTCTTCTTTCTAGCCTGCATGCTGAGGGAGCCCTTTTGCGCAAACATTTCCTGTTCATTAAAGTCTCTTGCATGTTGCAGCTACTATACTGGACATTGAGTTCTTGGCGGTACTGACCGAAAATGGGAGACTCCTTTTTCTAAGGGTCTTACAAAAGTATGGTCAGAAGCTGGTCAGAATCTCAGCACATGTTACTGAGTCAGAGGTGTACATCTTGCTGGGTCATTTCTGCAACCTCTCATGGCTAGGTGAGGGTCTGGTCACTTCACCAATCATTGGGCCAAGCTCCTGGAGTGCAATTGAAGTCAGGGTGGAGTAAAAACATGAACAAAGTAATCAAAACCATAAGAAGAAACTCATATAAGGAGCTGACACAAGCTAGTGAGAAATCACACCCTCTCCTGTGATATGTGGAGAACATTTTTAAGACTCTCTTAAAAAGGGTGACAATGGTGTGTCCATATATGTCCATATATGAGGTCACTAGCAGGGGCTCCACGACTTAACTATAGTGCACAAACTGACTTAGAGGAACCATTTCTATATGGAGAGATCAGTTGCTCATCCTAGACACAGGTATGTGGGTGGAAGGGTAGTAGCTTTGTTCTGCTTCTGTGAGCTGACTTAGAGATGTATTAGGGGAGGCCTTATCTCCTTTGCAGAGTAGATAGGAGGGGGAAGGAATGAGAGTGAAGAGTATTGTAAGGTAAAAAATAAATTAATAAAATGATATGATAGTTTACATAAGCAACCCAAAAATCACCTCCAAGGAAGTACTACAACTGATAAACACTTTCGACAAACAAGCAGGATATAAGTTAAACTAAAAAAAAAAATCAGTAGACCTACGATATGCAGACAACAAATAGGCTGGGAAAGAAATAAGAGAATCATTACCCTTTATAATGGCCACAAACAACATGCATTATCTTGAGGTAATGCTTACCAAACAAGTGAAAGACATATATAGCAAGAACATTGTGTCTTTAAAGAAAAAATTAAAGAAGATAACAGAAAATGGAAAGCTTTCCCATGTTCTTGGACAGGTAGGATTAACATATTAAAAATGGCAATCTTGCCAAAAGCAATCTACAGATTCAATGCAATCCCCATCAAAAATCTCAACAAAATTCTTCACTGACCTTGAAAGTATAATACTCAACTTTATATGGAAAAACAAAAGACCCAGGAGAGACAAAACAATACCTGTACAATACAGGAATTTCAGGAGCCATCACTATCAAAAGCTTTAAGCTATACTACAGACTACAGAGCTACAGTCCTGAAAACTGCCTGGTATTGGCACAAAAATAGATAAGTAGACCAATAGAATCAAATCAAAAATCCTGATCTTGACCCACACACATATAAGCACTTGATTTTTAACAAAACAGGTAAAAGTATACAATGGGAGAAATGTCTGTTCAAATATTTGGCTCAGTATTAAACACCATGAAAAAAAATTATAGTTAGGTTATATCTACTACCTCATCAACTGAATATTAATATTAAATCCTGCAGGGACTTAGTGATCATTAACATAGCAATGCATAAATTAACAAAATTTATCATTAATTTTTGGAGAAGCAAAGAATTTGTTTTCTTAACTTCTCTAATTCCTGCTGACAGGCATATTTTTTTAAATCCTGGCTCAGAGACCAAAAGAGCTCTTCAGGACTTTTCAGTGGTAGGCCCCAAGTGAGGTAGGTCTCATTGTTGCTGAAAACAAAGTTCTTCGGCATATAATCATATATGGCAAATTTTAAGAAATGGTACCATTTTTTAAATTAGTTCTTATTTAACTGAAAACCTATCTTATTTTACATACTAATCCCAGTTCCTTCTCCCTCCCTTCCTCCCATCCCCCCTCCTCAACCACATTAGTACCATAGTAAGGAGATTCTAGACTGGTTTTGTGCACTAAATTAAATTTATTGAGCTGTATTAACACATGTGGTGTTTTATTTACTCTAACGACTTAGTAAGAGATTTGTCACACACACATACACACACACACTCACACACTGTATAGGTGTGTGTTGTAGACAGTGTAATTACAATAGGGCAGGAAATTAGGAGGTGGCTGCTGAAGTTCCCCATCTTCTGTTTTCTGTCTCATAACAAGAGAACCATGCAAAAATATAAAGACGTAACTCTTCCACCACAAGAGCAGTTCCAATTTTTAATTTCTTTCAGGCTGAATGTTGAAGTAAGCAACAACATACCCTTGGAAACATACATTAAAATGAGGCATGGCTTAAAAATGGTGGCAGACATTCAAAAGAAAGGACTTAAAGAGGAAGCATTTGTGGTGTACCACAAATTTTTAACATGAGAATCTGCACTTTCCATCTCCTTTCCTGTGACTGTTCCTTCACTAATCTTGTCTTCCTCTTCATGCTTCTCACCTCTGCTGAGCTTATGAAACTTGACAAAGACAACTTTAATCAGATTTCTGGCAGCTCACACACACATAAGCTGATAAATGAATGAGGACCTTTCTTTCTCCAGGCACTGGAAGGAAAGGGATGTGGGATCCCAGGGTGGAACTCTTCTCATTCCAAGAACTTCTGAATCCATGCCTGGAATTTTTATAGAAATAATTATGGAAATTTTATAGAAATGTCATATTTAGACATTTAGAACTTTTATGCATACCTTAGTCACTCTGCTTTATTCATTTAGACACTTCATGGAGAAACTCAGATAAGGCCCAGAATACTGCAACAAGCTTTCTAAGGGAACAGGATCCAAAATCAACAAGGTAGATCTTCTTTGTCTTTGTGATAGACCTAAATCTCCAGAGTCAGAGGGAGCTACACAAAGAAATGTCACAGAACTTGAACCTTGTTGGGAGGGGAGGTGATGCAAGCTTAGCATCACAGTACAGAAGAAAGGATTGGCAGTGAATAGAGCTCAAGTCATACATAAGAAACTGACATCTCACAGAACCAGGATGTATCCCTACTACAGGAAAGTACTTTGAGAGGACATTCCCCATGGTGGGGATAATCCTTTAGCACAGATTCATGGGGGAGGGCCTAGGCCCTACCTCACTCAAATGACTTGACAGAACTTGATGAACCCTCATGGAAGGCCTCACCCTGTCTGGGGATTGAAATGGTTGACTGGGAGGAATGGAGGATCAGAGCGAAAGGGAAATAGGACTGATGTGTAAAAGAAGAAAAAAATATATTAAATTAAAAAAAGATTCTAATGTCTCTCCCAACTTGTTTTCTTTCCCCTTTGCTGACATTAGGACTATTCTAATTCTCCATTTTGTTTTTGTGTTGCAGACAATAAATAGACAATAAATATAGCAAACTGCTGAAACAGTATAGCAAGGATTATGCAAAATACCTGCCAGATAAGGTCATCAACAAGTGAGCATGAAGACAGAATGTTTTTGTATCACTTAGTCAACCTGTGACCTGGGACTGTGTTTTCCTGTTCCAGTGGAGGTTTTGATCGAAGAGATACACTCTAGCTCTACACATACTTGCAAAAACATGGGCTTGTACCTACACAAGTCAACACACAGACACACATACACAAGCACATGGATGTGCACAATTATACAAACACCCAAGGTGCATTAGGGTACTCAGAACATTGAGACAGAATTGTCACTTAAAACAGCTATGCAGTAACTGAGTAAGGGAGTCATGGTTGTTTTTCATAGTACCAGGGTTATGAAGGGGAATAGACTCCATGATGAGATGTCAGACTTGGACACAACTGCAGGTTGTTCATCTCTTTGCTGGCAAGTCTATTCTTCTCAGTTTTGAAGTATTACACTCATCCCATTTCTCTTTCTATAGGAAGAGAGAGAGAGAGAGAGAGAGAGAGAGAGAGAGAGAGAGAGAGAGACGAAGAAGAGGCAGAAAACAAGGCTTTCTATGAAGATGTAAGGAATACCATCAAAACTCCTCAGACTTTGTCAAATGGAGTGCTCTTCTGGATAGGAGGGTGGATGGAGTTGATGAAGACACAAGTGGGGGAGGTAGTCCCCAATCTCTAATTGGCATTTAAAAGTGCTGAAGTATCTTCAGAAGAAAGCTTTGTTATTAAAACAGCAGTGGTGTGTGGTCCACAAGAAGCCTTCAAAGACATCAAAACGAACACATCATCAGACAAACATGATGGAAAGGTTAAGATGGTAGAAAGCCCAGGTAAGTCACCACAGGTTTAAAGACTTATTTTTAAATGGACCCTATTGCATCTGGGTCAGCTACACACATTTGTGAGTACAAGTCACAAGTCAAGTAAGGTGGTCTGTTGAACAGGTATCTGAAGTCTGGAGCACTGAGAAGCACAGAGAAAGCTTCATCCCCTTTTCCATGTCCCCTTTCTTTGTCTTGCCTGGATCCACTTTGCTGTAGTGACAGAACCTTGTGTGACTGGTGTTTCTCTTTCCTTCCTGCCACCTTGACTTCCTGTAAAAGAGGCCTTTAACTTAGTTTAAGCCACATCAATTTCTTCAAAACTTGTTACATACGGATCCTCATCTTTTCAGAGCTCTGTAGAGATTAGAGGAAGCACATTGGGAAAATAATTAATCATATCCCATAGTAAGGAATGTGCTGTGCAGTGTTACTTTCTAAAAGTAAAACTCTCAGTTAATACAATGACATAACGGAGAGATGTGAAGGAGAGAGACATTTGGTTGTATGAGATTATGTTTTCAGCATACCCTAGACTGGATTTTCACAAGTTTCTAAAGTATTGGTTGGATCTTGCCTTATCTGGCATGAGGCAAAATCTCTTCTTGAGTGAGAACCTCAAGCCAAATTGCAATTATCTTCTTAATTAGGCAGAGGTGAAAGTCAGCCTTTCCTAGCTGTGCATTCAGCAATCCACACATTTCCATATGGAGTTGAGTCAGTCTTAGCCAACCTTGGGCCTGTGCACTCAGCAATCTACACATCTGCATAACATAAAGTCGATGCATGAGTAAGCTTTTCTGTCCCTATTGGACTGTAGAAACAACCAGGAAAGAGTGAGTGGCCCCAGCTACATTGAGAAAACTGTACCAGGGACTTTGTTGAGCTTAGTGCCCCATGTTCACTCACAATTGGAGTGTAGTATGCAACATTTTTAGTTTGTGTG
The DNA here is from genome assembly GCF_943737965.1 of Phodopus roborovskii. NCBI lineage: Eukaryota > Metazoa > Chordata > Mammalia > Rodentia > Cricetidae > Phodopus > Phodopus roborovskii. Next base: position 32,560 of record NW_026126821.1, on the reverse strand, counting down.
TTCACATGAATGGCCATGTGAATTCCAGAACTCTAGAATCTCAAGGGTCTCCACCATCCCTACAAAATATCTTATTTGGGACTGTCTGTGGTACTATGACCTTGAGAAAGACTGTGTATGTTTCTATGTAATTGCAACCTCTCAAAATATGACATGGTTTCTGTAGCCTCATAGATCTTGCAGGAAGCAAATGTTCATTACAACTGAACTTGCCCTCCAAAATCTTTTTTCAAGGTAGAGGCTCTGGAATACTAGTAGTTAGGCTCCCTATATATATCTGTTAAAAAAAGAACAGCACAGAGACATTTTTTTAAAACAACAAACAAAAAACTGAGGCATGAGAAACCTTTCATAGCACCAGACCTACCATTATCATGAATTGCATCCATGACATCTTATACCAGGATAAATAATCATGTGACTCTTAAGACCATGCTGTTAATGAAAGATGGCTTTACCATTTTCACTTGTGCTTGTTAAAGAACAAAACAGACCCAGCCACGACAAAAAAAGGAGAAATCTTGTTTCACACCAGAAAACAGTTGATTCAAATACATACATGAAAGGTATGTAGGTGTAGGAGTTGGGGAAGGGGCACAGTACCCATGCATGTTGAGACCAGAGGCCAATGCTAGGTGTCTTTTTAGGTGCCCTGCGCTTATAGCAAAGAAAGAAAGAAAGAAAGAAAGAAAGAAAGAAAGAAAGAAGGAAGGAAGGAAGGAAGGAAGGAAGGAAGGAAGGAAGGAAGGAAGGAAGGAAGGAAGGAAGGAAGGAAAGAAGGAAGGAAAGAAGAAAGAAAGGAAAGAAAAGAAAGATGTATATGGGTGCTTTTGTCTGCATATGTATGTGTATCACATAAGTGCAGTGCCCTTAGGAGACAGAAGAGGGCACTAGATTCCCTGACACTTGGGTTATGTGCTGCTTGTGAACCACCAAGTAGGTTCTGGAAACTGACAAAGGTCTTCTGATTGAGTAGCAGGTGTCCTTAAAAGCATTGAGGTATCCCTCCAGCCCCTCCTCCATGTCATTATTTGAGACAGGTTTCTCTTCAGCTACCTTACACCTTGCCATGCTGAAGGGCCAACTTGCTCTGATGCCTGGATTTTATGTGGTTTCTGAAGTCAGATTTTCAGGTTTACACAGACAGTGCCAACTTCCTGCACCCCCATGTGTTTTCTGATGCTGCCTGCCCAAATCCAGAGTTACCACTTCACTCTAGAGTTAAGTCTTCATTTTTGATACAAGGGTAAAATGACTGATGTCCTAGGTAGAAGTTTAACAATCTAGGTAGGTTTGGGCATGAAACCTTCATGCATTTGACTTCACAGATCAGAGCTAAAACATATCTATCCCAGTCTGCCTCCTTCTTCAAGTAGAATAATATTCCCCACACCTGCCTGTCCTATGAAAGTTGGGAATGAACAAGAGGTATCAAAACTATGATAAAAACGTCACGGTAAAGAAGCTTGACCCTACTCACCAGCAATCTCTCCTGCTGCCCTCTCACTGAGATCCTTCCTATTGATATTCTGGAAGATTCTGATGGTCACATCCCAGGCTTTCTTCTCTATGAATCTTCACTAGTAAGTTGGGAAGATCTTCCGATGAGCCGTCTTCACTTTGTTCCAAGAACTCTGTTTCAGTTTATACTGCATGATTTCCTGCTCGAAGGCCTCTTGAACTCCATGAACTTTGAGAACATTCAACAAGTATAAATTAAAAAAAAAAATAGGCAGTAGTGTTACACAACTTTAACTCCACTCACCGGCAGTCTAAACTCTATGAGTTTTAGCCCAGCAAGGTCTATAGAGTGATTCTAGGACACAGTGGACTACACAGGGAATCTTGTTGCAAGAAATGAAAGTAAATAAATACACTAAATAAATAATAAATTAAGGATTTACCATGGTCCTATACACCTTTAAACCCTGCACTCAGTAGGCAGAGGCAGGATTATCTCCCAGCTTGAGACAGTCCATGGAATGCAAAATGAGACACTGTCTCCAAATAATAAATAAATAGATAGATAAATAAACAAATAGGCAGGAATGAAATAACAAAAAAAAAGTATAAATGAACAAAAAGAATCAGCTAGCAACTGGAAAACTCATCCGATGTCCTGCAGGTGTCAGAAGCAGAGGTTGTCACAACTTTCAATCCAGTCTAATGATGGATTTGTTCCAACATAAGGGCTCTTAGAGAACAACAGCCCCCGTCTTCTTACTTCTTTTCATTTAAAGGATTTTGTATTCAGCTTTAGAGATCAGTCCCTGGGCCTTGGGCATGCCACACAACCCTTCTCACCACTAAGCTAAATATTCAACCCCTGACAGAAAAGCTAAAGGCTAATTTTAACAGGTGAAAAATTCCTCCCTAAGACTTTGTATTCCAACATATTCATCAATCAACTGGGTCAAAAAGAACTCAGCTTGATTCATCCAGAACTTATTTTACACCCACACCCATGCTCACAAATCCATATGTCCTTACACATAGCACAACACACACACACACACAGGGTTTTTTAAGACAGGGTTTCAATGCATAGCCATGGTTGTCCTGGCACTAACTCTGTAGACCTGGATGGCCTGGAACTGAGGTTAGCCTGCCGCTGCCTCCCAAGTGCTGGGATTAAAGGTAAGACCCACCAATGCCCTGTGAACACACCCACCACCTTTTCATTCATTATTTTATGTAGTATAGGGTGCTGGGTTCAAAGGCATAGGACACAAGATCAAGTATTTCCTTTATATACATAATAATATTGACTTTGAGGCATGCCTAAGCACTTGATCTCTGATAATATGACACAGTGGGGTGTGCATCACCAGATCAGAGGCTTAATTTTCAAAGTGTTTTCTGTCTTCTCTAAAACCGCTCCAGTGTTCACTTTGCTTCTCTTTTCTGCTCACATACCAACGACTTAGGTTTGTGATACTGCATGCACCTACGGAGGTTTTTATGAGAGGAAGCGTGAAAAGCCAGGCAGTGGAAGGGAGCAGGGTCCTTGGCAGCACTTATTCAGGTAGGCAGGGGCCAGCACAAGCTAAAGGACTTGCACTCAACTCTTCTAGTTCTCCTGAGCGACACTAGTTCCCCCTGGGGATAATACACAGTCATCCTGACATCTATTCTAGTCTAGAGATTGAGTCAGGTGGCTTCACACTCTGGGTCTCAATTGCTTTTATGCACTCTGAGCCAATTCCCTGGAAAGTGGTCTTGGGACTCTGTTGTGACAGGTATCCTGATTCAGCTTCAAGTTCCTGGCCCTCTATACTCGTACCCTTCTCAAATCCTTGTCTGTCCTCCAGCTCACCCTTCATTGTCGGCCGGCTTTCCGAGCTATCCCAAGAAGTCTACTTGATTTAAGCCTCACTCACTCCTTCCCTTTCTTTGCTGTGTTCTGCAGCTTTAAGCCACCAGGGATCTTTCTTGTTGAAATTTCCTCTGGAAAATCCTCTGTGCCCAAGAAACAAAGTAAGCACAGCCCACACACTTGCTCCAGGGTCATCAATGGACCTGGACCAGACTGGATTTATTGCCTTGCATGTTGTCATAGAGCCGCTTCGCCCTCTGGCTAGACATGTGCCTTGGGTTTACCTCCATGGCAAAGTGGCCCCTTCAGTGGTGGGTGGGGTCTGTTTGTTGTGATCTCTTCAGTTGTTGTCTCCCCCTGGCTGCAACAGTGGGGCTGCTGGTCAGGATAAATGACTATAGGAGGCAAGCTGTCAGGAAGAGGATACTGGGGAGAGTGGGGATTATGGAGGCAGAAATGCAGCTGAAATAGCAGAGGGAATGGCTGTAGGGAGGGTTTCAGAGTCCTTTGGAGGGGGGTTGAATTTATTTGTTGTTTGGTTTTTAAAGTTTTTCCAGACAGGATTTCCACTGTTTAACAGCCCTGCCTGACTTGGAGCTCTGTAGAGCAGGTGCCCTCAAACTCAGAATCTGGCTGCCTCTGCCTCCTGTGTGCTGGGATTAAAGGCATCTCCACAACCCTCTGTTATTTATTTATTTATTTATTTATTTATTTATTTATTTATATTTTAAAATAAGGGCCTCATATGGCTCTTAGCTGTCCTAGAATTCATTGGCAGTATTAGTAGTCATGTTGTGTAATGATGTCTGGGGTTTACTTCTGTTTCAGCTACTAAGTACTTTTATCAACTCATTTAATGAGTACAAAAGGAGAGTAGCTTTAGTTGGCTTTGGTCTCAGAACTCTTGCTTTTTCAAATTAGTTTTCCCCTCTGAAGTCAAAGTAACCATGTACAGCTCAGAACTTGCTATGTAGAGTAGGCTGAGCTCGAAAGTGTAATATTCCTGTTCCAGCTTCTGACACATTAGAATGTAGAGTCCTCTCTTACCACATCCATGTATACATGCATGCATACATGTTCCTCAGCCTGCCCTGTGACAGGATTAGAGGAGATCACTACTGTATCCAGTTCTGGATCTTTTCAGTAGATACATGTATGTGAGAGAAGCAGGTATTTCTGTGCTCTTCCAGAAGAAAGCTGTATGTAACAGCATGAGAACAGCAGATAGTGAGTATTTCTCTTCTCATTCAAAAGGTTTAGAACCAGAAATGTGTCATCCTGTGAAGTTTCCTGGAGGGGGGGGGCATTGGCTTGTGTTTGCTAATTGTACAATCCTAATTTGAAAACTTAAAGCTGGGATTGATCTTATTTGAAGAGTTTTCAAGACCCTTTTCATTCTGTGTCATTTGAGATCTTGGAGTGTGATTCTCCTGTGCTTGCTTCATAGGATGGCTTGGAGTATTCTACAAGACAGCACTATTTAACAGACAATACCCAGCTTCATCCGGGCCCTCCAAAATACAAGGCACAAATTATGAACTTCTTGGCTGTTCTTTGCACTTGATCCAAATTCTGGCCTCAGTACAGAGTACTGGCAAGCAGAGCTGCAGGTTGTGGATCGAGGATAACATGGACAACCAGCATCTTCCAGGTCGGTTGGTTATTTATTGTGTTTAGGTCTATGCTTGTGTTATCACCAAGTCACGTATGTGGAGGTCAGAAGAGAATGTACAATAGTTCCTTCTTGTAATTAGATAACTAATCAGTAACAATAGTGCACCACCTCAACCATGGCTCTGCCTCTACCCAATTCGCTTTCAGTCAGTCCCTCCAAATGAAAAGGCCTCACTACCACCCTCCTCTCCACTCTCCCCACCACCACCTTACTCTCTCCCTCACCACATTCACCCTGCCACCCTGGGCTCCACCCTCCAGGCAGGGCTGATTTCTCACCCTCTGCAGCTTGGTGGAGATCCAGTCTTTGTAGAGGCCAGGAGCTCTGTGCATGCTTAGTTAGGTGTGGGCGGGTACCTGTGGAAAAGACAGTTGGGAGGGTTGGAATTCTAGCCTCTGAGGCCGTGAAAACTGTGTTTCAGTGTGCTGTCGGCTGCCTTCTCTGATCCAGCAGGAGGAGAAAACTCCCACTTATTCCCAATTCAGAGGCAGTGGATCGAGACCTGCGATAGCCATAATACTCTCCCGACATCTGGTTAAAATTAGATTTAGAATCACTAGGGACCAGCCGGACATTCATGTCAAGAGCATGTCTCCCCACACCAAGGCTTTGCGGTTATTCTAACAGTCTGAATTTGCCAAATCAGCATTTACCCTCAAACACAGCACATGCCTTCTTTCTTTTAGATGGGACAGACGGCAGGTATTCATAGGTTCTGTCTTCCAGGCTGTATAAGCGGTGGAATTTCCTTGTCTGGTTTTCATTCTTTTCTTTCTTCTCTTCCTCCCTCCCATTCTCTCTCTTTCTGTCAGTTTGTATTTCTTTCCTCTCTTCGTGGATTATCCTCAAACATATTACAGTTAAATGAACAAATGCATCCATTTACTTTAGTAAACAAACAGAAAATATTATTTGAATTAGCTCTGGTTCAAAATAGTACAAATGCTTTTCATATTTCTATATATCTGTGTCTATAGACGTGTGAGAAGTTGCCCTCACATTATTGACTTGGGGATTTTACTTTTTCTATTTTGAAGAATTTTCACATTTAGTTTCAGGTTTTGATAAATTCCATTGAACTACAAAGTACAATTAACACGAATTCATTCCAGGTGTAAGTTTACTGTTCTCCAGGGCCTTAATGTTTGCTCCAGCTCCACCAATCTCTTGTTTCTTCCTAACTACTCATGTCTGACTTCCCCTGTTTTTAGAGGATTTACATTAGGAGTCTGTAAATATTAAATTATCCTCTGCTGCTTTAAGATGTTCTTTCCCTAGGCTCTCAGTACTTCTATAGCACAGAACTTTATCAAGGACCAGAGTGTCCTGTCTGAAATACAACACTCAGAAATGGTCAGCACCTGTAGTTCCCCATCTGTGTTTAGTTTCTGACTTCTCTAACTGCTGCCAAGTCAGCAGATGCAAACACAGGTGTTCCAAAGGAATGGTACATCCTGGATCCTGAAATCCTCCAACTCCTTTTCCATGGGTCACTAGGAAGGCTAATCTTGGTTGTCAGCTTCACACCCAAATTAAGAATCTACCATTATTTATGAGACCCTGGGAACCCCAAAACATAAAAAATAATAAACAAATGGGTCAGAAAAATGCATACATTATCATAATACTTTCAACACGGCTGAGATACAACAAAGGGACGACACTGACTACTGCAATTAAAGTACCAATGCACACTTGTCCCAATGGCAACATCACACAGGCCAGAGTACTGAGGAAAGGGGAACTCTGATTCAGTAGTTACCATCCTGAAGTTATATCCTGGGACTGGCAATGGCATATGATCTTTATTAGTAAATGATAGAAATAGGCCAACTCTATGTTAGGAAATACTATACAAAAGCAGTTGAAGTTGTAATATATGGAAACATTTGCTGGGCAAAGCAGAAGAAGCATGCCTGTGAGCAACAATTCTCTGTGGTCTCTGCTTCAGCTCCTGCTTCCAGGTTCTGCCTTTTCTCCCATGTTTTATTGCCTAGACAATGGGTTATAAAACTATATGATGAAAGGCACTTGAACTTCCTCCAATTTAAATGTACTCAGTGCTTTATCATACCCACAAAGAAGTATTATAGAAACACACACACACACACACACACAGAAAAGAAAACTCTCACGCATTCAAAGGCATCACAAGTATACTGGAATCCTCAACTAAAACTATACCACCAGAAAGGCTTACGGTAACACTGATGGCTAACCTGCGTGTATATATCCACCAGGAGTAACACCTTGGTTAACAGAAGAAGCAGAACTTTCCGTGAACACACAAACTACACAAACCATGCTCACTAAGTAATGACTTGAGAAGATGACCTGAAGATGACAGAAAATGTACATCTATGAAGCCATAGGGAGAAATAAATTGCACAAAGAGATTTTTTAAAAAGCAAATAACAAAAGGTCATTGAAAAACATTAGAAAAATCAAAAGAATTAACATTCACTGATTAATATGAACTCAATTATTAATATGAATTCAATGATTAATATGGGCTCAATACTATAAATAATCCTCAAGTCTATATGTGATGGAAAGCCATTTAGGCTTCCTGCAGGCTTTCTCTTCTGTCCCTGATACCAACAACCTATCCCACAAACTGATCACTACCTATGTAACAGAATGCACTTGGCAACCTTGACTTCTGCCCTTGCTAAAATCTCCTGTGGATCTCACAGATATGTCCCTTGAGCAATGAGTAGGCCTAAGAGAGACCCAAAACTTTCAGATAATCAGTGATCCTAGGCTCAGACCCAGCTCTGTAGCAGGAAACCTGCTACACTCTCCCAATTCTCTTTGACCCCATTCTCAAGAGATCACAAGAACCTCCTCCAACTTTCCATACTTAATATTGACTCAGTAACCCAGTCTCCAACATTGTCTGCGAATACCCAAGAGAGCAGAACATAACACAGACAAGTGCCAAAAATGGAAATCTCTGAAATCCCCAGAGAGGAAACTGATCCAAGGAACAAAGCACCCACTTAACAACTACAAATGCATAAATCTGCACCTAGAACTTAAACTTACCCCAAACCTAGCTGTTTAGAAGCCAGCACAATGACATGGTGAATAACACAGAAGGAGATACGTCCCCAGGAGATCCCAAGTATTGTTCTACAGAATGTGCTGAATATTGCCAAACGAGCTGTGCACATTCCCAAACAAGCAAAGAAAAATAACAAATAAAAACAAACAATAAAAAAACATCAAATACTAATATATGAAGATGATAAAGGTCTACATATAAATCGCTTAACTAAACTCAAAATAAACTCTGGAAGATATGCATAAATCTAAGCACAGATGAAAGACAGTGGGCAATATCAAGGAAAATATTCAAGACCCCTGAAAATGGAAACAGAATCCATTAATTAAAATAAAAAAAACAAGCTGGGGCGTGCACTGGAAATAAAAAATATAGGAATCTGAACAATAAGCACAGAGAAAATACCACCTAAGGTAATACAAGAGATGGAAATGAGAATCTCTGGTTTGAAGCTATAATAGCATAATTAGATATAAGAGTCAAAGAAAATGTTGACTCCCAAAAAACATCCTGACACAATAGCAATAAAAATTCAGGTCATAAAAAAAATAACTAAACATATGAATAATTGATGTAAAGGAAGAAGAATGCCATCTCAAAAGCCCAGAATATATTTATAATGAAACCATAGAAAATCATATTGCTAATCCAAAGGAGATGCCTGTACAAGAAAGATTACCAATCCCAGTGTGCAACGGGTGGCCAGCTCAAGGACTAGCAGTCCCAGCCTGCACCCTGGTGGCTTTCCTCCCTGGACCACAAGCGTTCGCCCAAGCTCCTCCTTGAGGGATGAGCTGCATGCAGTTTCTCATTCAGCTCAGGACTTCCCTGCAGTTAGTCTTGGCACGTTTGCAGCACCAACACTCGAAGTTTGGTCCGCGGGAGCTTTGGCAGCATTAGAACTGACTTCTAACTTCCTTACAACTTAGTCCTATAGTAGGCATAGTAAATGGCTCATGGGACTTTGACGAAGCATAGTTTGGAAGCAGAACTCCCTGTCCGAGGACAGGGCGACAGGCTCCGTGAAGAAGGCTGTGCTAGCTAGTCCTAGCTCCCTGGTTCGAGGCCAGGCCAGCATCCCTACTCCATAGGTATCTGCGCTCCTGGCAGGTCACCTCTGTGGTAACTCACATCTACCCTTGCCCACTCCACAACAGATCTGGCAGCATCCTCAAAATGGCAGGCTGCGGGTTTGTGGAGACCTAAGACCCTATGCACTTCAGTGTTCCACAGGTCTGCAAGCCATCCCTGGAGCGCCAGACCTTTCATTGAGACTTTTCTACTTCCCACTACCCGGCTTTGGTTCTCTGAGGAATGCTTTTACCATTCTTGCTCTGTTCCTGTTGTGTGAATGCAGCATAGTAGGTGAGGATCCTCAATATGAACTTAATGGACTTGTTCTCTGGATGTAAGCAAGTCCCAATTCCAGCTGGCCTCTGGCAAGGATGCTTGACTAGTATCCTAGCCCATTGGGAAGAAGTAATCGACCCAGTCGTTTTTCTGAAGCAAAACTAAGAGGCCTGACTATGCTACATTTCGCATTTCAGGACTCAGGTGAGAAAGAGTCTCCAAAGATGTCTGGAAGCTTTCCTGTGAAGTGGATAGGGTGTGTGCACTGTGGACTTCAGGCATAGAGGTAAGTCAAGTATAGGGATGCCAGTTCAGCGTGAAAATAAGGACATTTGCCTGACAAGAAAAATATCACTCGGCTTTGACTATAAAAAGTACATCTATTGATAAAACTTTAACACACAGAAAATTCTCTATCCTGTCATATAAAGCCCCCAAACCCTGCACCTGACCTAGTGTTTTGGGATATTTGTACACTGTATGAAGGTGTATTTGCTGTGCTTGGTCTAATAAAGAGTTGAATGGCCAATAGCTAGGCAGGAGGTATAGGCAGGATTTCTGGGGAGAGAGAGAGAGAAAGGGGGGGATCTGGGCACACAGGAGACACTACAAGACTCAGAAAGGAAACAGGAGGTGCAAGATGGAGAGAGGTGTAACAAGTCTTTCTTTGTCCCACCAGACAGCTCCTCAATAATGATAACACAGACTTCTTACTAATTATGAATGCTTGGCCTATAGCTTAGGCTTGTTCCTTACTAGTTCTTGTAACTTAAATTAACCAGTTTCTATTAATCTATGTTTGGCCTTGTGGATTTTTACCATTCTTTCATTCTGTATGTCCAAATGCCTCTGTGTCTCATTTGGCATCTCCTTTGAGTGCCTAGATTTATCCTGAGTTCCTCACCCTTTCCTGGAAGTCCCACCTATTTCTCCTGCCTAGCTTTTGACCTTTCAGCTTCTGATTATACCAATCATAGCAATATATCTTTACATAGCATATAAATGGGCTAACTTAAGTTATAAGAGCTAGTTAGGAACAAGCCTAGGCCCTAGAACTTTTTTGAATGTTTTTATATTGTCAGGTAATAGCTATCCTTGGGTTTAATTTTGTGATGTTTTACATATGGTTAATCCACTATATTTATCTGGAATGAAGCCAATTTAATAATGGTGAAGAACTTTTTGTATGTCATTAAATTTGGTTTGCCAGTATACTAAGAGTTTTGATTCCATCGTCATCAGCAAGAATTACCTATATTTTTTTTTCATGGCAGACTTCCTCTGTGTAGATTGGTTTTCATAGAACTAAATCTGTAGACAAGGTTTGCCTCCAAATCATAGAGATCCACATGTCTCTTCCTTGTATGTGCTGGGATTAAAACTGTGCACTACCTATTACCCTAGGTAATGTGTATCCTTAATGTGTAGATATGTGTCTTGTTTACACAAGAAGAATGGAACCTGTTCACTTCCATTCTATTAGTCTTTGTCTTTGCATTGGTCAATTTAGAAAAATGCTCTTGAGAACTATCTATAAACAATGGTTTTGATTATCTTATTCTATATTGTTGTTGTTATTGCTCATACTGTAATTGATGAGTGAATGTGTGTGTGTGTGTGTCTTTGTGTGCGTGTGTATAAAAGAGAGAGAGAGATTATGTGTGTGTATATGTGTGTTTTTCCTTCTTTTGGTTTTGTTGTGCCCAGACTCTGAACCCCCAGCACTACCATGAGACCTGATGCACTGCAAAAGCAAAGAGTCTATTTATGAATTAACTCGGTATAACTGTCAGTCTGTAATAGTGGGTGGAGAAGGAGGAACCCCTTGCAGCAGTGGGGCAGGACATATACTGGAGTAGAGCCCGTGGAGTGTCTGGGGGTCTCCTAGTTGCATAGCAACAGTCTCCAGACTGTTGCACCTTTGGTCTTTGGCACCCTGTTTCCAGTTGACTGGTCAGCCTCAGCTGCAGAAAGGATGCTTTTCCTAGAGGTCATCATTGGGAATGCCCTGCATTCCACTATTATCAGCAAAGCATATCCAGAGCCTGCAGGCTAACTTCTGATTGGTTCATTGCCACAAGGAGGGTATCTACTGATTGCTTCCCAGTGATTTGAGAAAGTAGGGGTTCACTTCATGCTTCTGACTCAGTGTCCTACAACTTGCTGGTACTTTTATGCAGCCTGTCATGGGAGTCAAGCAGGGGACTGGGTGAGGGTCTGGGCCCTTCACTTTTACCAGTGTTAATTTACTTTTTCCTGTGTTTTTTTGGGTATAGTTATCCTCCTTAGTTTTGAATTTCCCTTCTAACAGCTTTTCTAATGCTTGATTTGTATATAGATAATATTTTCATTTAATTTATAATGGAATATGCCATTTTCTCCAACCCTGGTGTTTGAATAATTTGTAGGGTAAAGCAGTGTGTGTTAGCATCTTTGGTCTCAAAGATTTCATGCTCTTTAAATCTTCATTGAGAAGTTAGTTGTAATTCTAATATGTCTGCCTTAACACGTAACATGTTCCTTTATGCTCTTGCAGCTTTTAATATTCTTTCCTATTTTAATCAGTTCAGTTCTTAGAGTACTATGTGGCCATGGAATTTCTTTTTTCCTATAGCCAATGTGGTGTTTTGTCTCTAGACCAGGCTATACTGGAACTCAGAGATCTACCTGCCTCTGGCTCCTAAGTACTGGGATTAAAGGCAAACATTAGCATATTAAAAAATATGTTTATGTGGCTAGAGAGATGACTAAAAACACATACTACTCTTGCTGAAGACCTGAGTTCAGTTCCTAGCACCCACATCTGGCAACTCATAACGGCCTGTTAACTTACCATCTCTGCCTTGAAGACACATACACATGCACATAATTAAAAATAATAAAATAAGGTAGGAGGATCAAGACCACCCTATAGCACTAATTGGTCTTAATATTAAAAACCCAGAGTCAGATATCAGGATGAATACTGAAAGATCAAAGAAGTAAAGGGGCACACACTAGAGACTTCTTACTTCTACCGAATCTCAGACCAAAAGGCTGAGCTGTCTCCACCGCCCTAGTAATGGGATTAAAGGTGTGTGCCTCCCAAGTACTGGGATCAAAGGCATGAGATCCCTAGTGCCGAGATCAAAAGTGTGTGCCACCACTGCCTGGCTTCTGTGGTTAACTAGTGGCCAGTTCCATTCTCTCATCTTCAGGCAAGCTTTATTTGTTATAGCATGAACAAAATATCACACCAGACTGGTCTACATATCAAGTTCCATGACAGCCAGAACTACACAGAGAGACCCTGTCTCAAAATAATAATATAAGAATTATATTAGTATATGTTTGTAAGAGTATGAGTACCTGCCATAGTACTCAGTTCTCTGGAGTTGCCAGGTACAACTCAGGTCATCAGTCTTAACAGCAGACACTGTATCCAATGAAACATCTGGCCTAGGAGTATCTTTTGTTTGTTTGTTTGTTTGTTTGTTTGTTTTTCAAGGCAAGGTTTCTCTGGGTAACAGTCCTGGCTGTCCTGGAACTCACTCTCTGTAGACAAGGCTGTCCTTGAACTCACAGACCTGCCTCTCAAGTCACTGTTGGGACTAAAGGCATGCACCACATGTCCTGTCTGTATCCCAGACCTTGAGAGATAGAGGAAGGAGAATCTAAGTGTAAAGAGGTGTAGGCTTTCATCTAGAGCAGAGGGAACAGAGGCTGCAGCCAGCCCTGAATTGTCATTTTCTTGTCACTGGAACACAGAGAACATAAAAGATCATTCATAGGACATCAGGGAGGAATTTATAAACATGTACCTTCAGGACCCAAGTACCAGGAAGGATTTTTTACTTCATTATCTCATAACTAGGTAGGTAAAAGAAAATCTCCTGAACACCCTTTGAGTATGTGTCTGTCCTAGATCTCACACTGTGATCCATTACACAGATTTTCCCATTCCAATTATGCCTAGTACAGAAATCATGCACTGAAAATTAAGATAATGGATGAACATCCAGAAATATGGTCAACAGGCACAATTATTATGTAGGAATAGCTTCTCTGCCAATTACAATAAATTTATGTTCAGCTAGAAGATTTGTTGGGGCTGGCTTGCTCTCTGTTGGGGATTCAGCATTAACAGGGATTACCTTGCAAGAACAGTGAGAATTCTTATGTTCTCTGTGGCTCCAGAAGAGAGTGCATCTCTTCACAGGGAAGGGGTGATACTTTAAAAACTACAGTGCAAGGGAATGACAGAACTCAGCTTAGAATAGACAGAGCTCAGCTGCCTGCCTAAGCCAGGCAAAGCAAAGAGGCTATTTCAATAGAGAGAAGAACGAGGCTGAACTCCTCACACTGTGTCCCCTCACATACTGTTTTCCTGAAACCATTTATAGAATCTTTGAAGGGTGCAGGTCTACGGGACCATGGAAGGAAACAATGTCCCTAGTGACATCCACCAGAGCAAATCAAGTTGCCAGAGGCTCTGTCCTAGTCAGTAGACTTATTATCATTAGGAGGGAAGAGAAAGCAGTGGATGCAGTTAGTTTGAACCTCAATCTACTCCACCACCAACTTTGATCTTCACCTACTACCTTGCTCTCCTTCATGTCCAGACTTTCAGTGAATCGGGCTACAGATGTACCTTGGGACATGGCAGGTTTCTTATCACCATCTCCAGAGGCATTTGCTTTCCAGAATATGACCCTGAAGATAGCTGTAACATCTGCCTGATGGAAGGATTCTCCCCTCTGCTGTTGGCATCTTAGACTCTGTAGTTTCCTGGAACAAAAGCTTGCTTGTTACTATCCTGAGAAAGATAGGATATTGGGTGTGTTTTGGTATTCTCTGGAAACAAACCATGAAGGAAGCGACCAGAGCATCCCTTAGTCACTGTGTTACACCTTCAAAAATTCTGTCTACACACACACACACACACACACACACACACACACACACACACACACACCACATAACTGTAGGGCCCTGCCTTAAGGCCTTCTTACAAGAAAAAGTGTCTTATGGTGTTGAGGAGAGAATATAGAAATTCCAATGAGATGGTACCAATAAATACTAACACAATGGGAGATGTCCTTCTGTACATATGTTGCTCTCATTGGTTGATGATGAAAACACTGACTGGGCAATAGCCAGGCAGAGGTATATACACAACTGTAGGAGGAAGGAGGAAGGAGAGAGAGGGGAGCATTTACAAAGACTTGGAAGATGAAAGGTGCCTGGCACTCTCTGGTAAGATAAGGCTATATAGAAATACATAGTAGTTATGGGTTAATAATTAAGACAGATCTAGCCCAATAAGAAGTCTTAGCCATCAGCCAACACTTTATAATTAATGTAATGCCTCTGTGGTTATTTGGGGTTGAAATGGGGAGGGATCAGACAGAACAGAAACCTTCATCTTTAATCATACACATCTTACAGGCCAAAAGAGATGAAGAATCCCAATTAGTAACAATGTCTATAAGGGATTTCAGCTCTCTCTGTCTGAATTCTACATATTACAGGAAAATGATGCCAGCACCTTAAATTCCTGAGTATGTGGTCAAATACAATGCACATTAGTGAACACATATATCATGTGTAGTGCACAGACACTCTGCAGATATGAATGCACCTCTGTGGGAATAACAATATCGCAGGAAAGAAAATTGTTTAAATAATAGGAAACAATAACATCAAAAATAAGTAATTAATAGATAAGGCAAAGCCAGAGTGCCAAGGCAAACCCCTTGTGTTCATCAGAGCAGCCCTGTGCTGGACTCACTAAAATCTACATGTACATCCTGTCCTCTGGGATGGCTTGCCTACTGTCTTTCCACTCCCTTGAGCAGCCACAAATTCCTGACTGTCATCTATAATCATATCTTGTATCCTCTCTCTCTCCTTTCTCTCTCATTCAAGCAATCTGGTTCTGTTGAGGCATTAAATCAAAATTCAGCAAAAGTATTGACACAGAAATATCTCTGATCTGAAGGCCCGCATCTCCTTCTCACAAGAACAAGCTGTGACCCTCAGAAGTAGTGGGTAATCCTCATTTTAACATGCATGGAAGGAAATTACTCCCTGATTCAGAAAGAAGGCCCAAACCCATGTCATTTCTGATGATATCTTGCCTTCTAGTGGTAAAGTATCATCCATAAGACCCTTGAAGCTTTGATGGCTAGTATTAACTCAGAGGTGGCAATTTCCATGTGCAACATCTTCAGGGAAAGATCTCAGAGCTGAGAGAAGATAATTGTTGCTAGGCCTGGTGATGCAAAACTGTTATCCCACCAACATGACAGACTGAGGCAGGGGAGATCACAACTACAAGGCTAGCCTGGGCACCCAACCCTGGCCTCCATATAAACTGCAAAAAGGAGAGTAAGAAGTGACTCCAGGCTTGGGCAAGGTGTCCTTTGTTGATTGGCCAACTACCCCTGCAGAAATTGTTGCCATGTTTAGAGGCCTACCATGGAGGCTGCTATGCTCTGTACATCGCATACTATAAAGTATTCAGACCCAGCCAGCTAACTTCAGATTGGTTCCTTGCCTCATGGAGAGATCTGGCTTCCTTGTGACTGGGGCAAGGTTCAGCAAGGTCAGGCAAGGTCAGAAGCTAGACAAAAGGTCAGCACATGCTGGTAAACCTACATCTTGCTGGGTCTTCTGCAGCGTCTCATGGCTGGGTGAGGCTCTAGTCACTTCAATATTCATTGGGTCAAGCTCCTGAGTACAAACGAAGTGAGGGAAGAGTAAGAGTATGAACAAAGGAGACAAGACTGAGAAGGGGAAACTCACAGAGTCAGCTGATACAAGATAGTGAGTGATCACTGACTCTGGTCTGACAAAGGGGAATCTGCTTAAGACCCAACTAGACTCCCTTAACAAAGGTGGCAATGGTGTAGATGGGACACATATGAGGTTACTGGCTGGGGTTCCAAGATCCAAGTCTAATACACAAAATGACTTAGCAGAGCCCATTCTATGGAGAGATCAATTGTTCAGAGGAGACACAGGTGTGTGGGTGGTATGGAGGTGCCATTTTCATGCCTCAGTGAGATGACGGAGTAAAACTACTAGGGGAGGTGTTACCCTCTGAGGAGCAGATGTTAATTGTGAGAGACATGGGGGGAGGTAATGGCAATGGAATGTAAAAGATAAATTAATAAAAATGTGAAAAGGCCATGCAGCGGTGGCACATGCATTTAATCCCAGCATATGGAAGGCAGAGACAGGCAGAACACATGATTTTAGACAAGCCTGGTCTCCAAGTTCCACAAGAAACCCTCTCTTTAAAAAAATATATATTGTTTAAAAAATTATCACTGGATGATGTATCATAGTGTATTTAAATTGGAATTCAGTAGAGAAAAGAGAAGTAGCAAAACTTAAGCAAGGCTGAGATTTTCAGCTGTGTTGGGACACACACATACACACAAGAATATACATGGAAATATGATTACAAACACAAACACCTATATATGTATATATATGTATATATGTATGTATTATATACACATATATACATAAACACATATAAGGTTATACACACTGAGACACAAGCATATAAGACTTTATACACACACATGTGTGTGTATATATATATATGCATACATATATGTACATACATACATATACATATGCATATACATATACAAATACATACATGCATAATATATACATACATACATATATATATATACATATACATATATATATATATATATATATATATATATATATGTCTTCCAAGCAAGGAGGAAGATGGAGCAACAAAGGTGATGATGAGTATGGAGACATTTTAGACTTAAACATTAGTAAAATAAAGGGAAAAGGAAAACATAATTTACTCAGTTAATTAGGAAACAACCAGATTATGTTTGGCTCTTCTCAGATAACAACATAACAAATACCTAGCTGTAAAAGCCAGGAGAAAAGAAAGTACAATAAATGAGGTAAGATGGGGACACTGACATCTTCACTGTGATCAATCTCATCCAGAGATGGGTGGACATGTTGGAGATCTATGTCACTGGAGGGAGACTGTCTGGGATACTTTGTTACTGAACAGTTCTATGTATCTCCTCCCCTGACACCTCCACCCTAGCTTGTCTTCCAGTTTCCATTGGCTCCTGGGATCAAAATTCTCTGCATCACTGGTCCTCCTGGCCCCATCAGCTCTCTGCATACGGTTTCCTCTTCATGGCTCGTACTGCTGGCTCCATCTTTTACCAGTATGCATTACTCTGCAAACGGGTCTCCTCTCTCCAGCAACTCCAAGGAACCTGTACATGATGTCCAGGAAAGACCTTCTGACTCCATCATCATCTGGTTCATGCCCTTTATACATAGAACAATATCCATGGTGCCCTTCTTTCATTCCACCACTCCTGCCTCCCTACTTCCTTCTTCCTCCCTTTCCCCCTTTCTATAGCATGAAAAATAAAAGGGCCAGAGACTGATATTGGGGTTAACCTTCAATTGAAGATCAGAAAAGCAAAGCAGCTGAACACGACTTCTTCTCTCCGCAGAATGGAAGGTTATTCTGGCTCACACCAACCTTCAGAATATATATAACTTCTCCTCAGTGTGGCTAGAGAATACAGAGACTTCAGGGTCTTACTATACTCATTGTGGCTGGAGAATAAATCCATGATATACTACTAAAACCCATACATCTATCTTTTATACCCCTCTAGTGCTGGGTTTAAAGGCATATGATTCCTGGTCCTGAGATTGTCTTTGTGTCAATTGTTCCTCTTCAGGACTGGATCAAGCTTGTGTTGATCTTGGTAGCTTTGCATTCACAGAAATCCATCTACTTCTTAATCTGGAGACCTGGGATTGAAAACCTGTGCCTGACTTCTATGGCTTGTGACTTAGCTTTCTGAATCCTCAGGCAAACTTTAATAAATCTAAATAAAGTATCAGCCCATCTTATTTTATTCTCTTATTTTATGTGACAGTGTCAGAGATTATACAATAAATTTTAGATATTACTCTCACTGCCCACTGTCATACTTCTCCCTCTCTTCATGTCTTCTGTAATATAATAATGCTGAGTCTAATTGCAGCTTCTTGCCTAAGTGTCCAGTGTGTCATTTCCTGAGAAAAGAGCATTTATGTCAGGGGCTGCACCACTAAAGAAAATGGCACCCATTTCTTAGCAATCACTAACAGGCTGCTGTCCCTCAGGTTGGGTCCCATATCATCCATGAGAAACATTGACAAGAAAAGTTCTGTGCAGGTCTTGTGCAGGTCACATTTGCTCTGTCATTTCTACAAATGTTTGCTGTTGCTGCTGCCCTTGTCCACAGTCTCAACTCTTACACACCTCCTAACCTTCTTCTAAAATGGTTTCTGAATCTCAGGGGTTTGTGATATCAACCCATTCAAGGTCCAATTCTCTCCCAGCACTAAATTTTGGCATTTTTGTGAGGAATTGGCTTGTACATCAATCACCACTCACTGGTTTCCTTTTGTATTATCTGTATATTGTGATCCAAATGAATTTCTCTTCCTCTCCAGCTGCTTAGAACATGGGGTTTGTGACAACAGTGAGAAAAATAAGTATCACACTTACTTTCCTTTGAACTGTGCAGAACCAAAGTCAAGTTGTCAAAGGTGGGCCTGGAAGGGAGAAATAAATCCTATTGAATCATGAAATACATGACTGCTTGTTCTTGGCAGCATTTGAGGACACTGTCAAACATACTTTCAGTGTTCAGGAGAGTGATTTGATGAAAAATTGATGTATTTATCCTAAAGGTCACTTTAGAACAAACACACAATGATTGAATTGAATAGAAGTGCTGTTTCGTCTATACACCTTATGTAGCACTTAACACTTCCTTGTCTCAGATGTCTAGGTACAACTACTAGAAAGTGGTTTTTGACTCGGCAAGAAAAAGTTAATTTTTTGTAAAAAATATAGTTCTTTTGAAATATTTTTTTTTCTTTTTCTTATTTAATTTTATATAACAAAGTCCAATTAAATGAAAACAAACATTTATACAAATATTTGGGAATTTGGGCGTCGTTCTTTCCAAACTACTTCCTGCTGGTAAGGGGCGCTGTCTTGGGGGATTCCAAGAAGATTCAGATATCCTGGCTGTAGTCTGTAGGGCTGTTTTGTCCAGCTGTTTTGAATGTAGGTTTAGCTTTTACTCTGTTTCAGGCGGTCTGGCGTGATCAAACCACATTAGTCTGGAAGGAATCCACATCTTTTCATTTTCTGTGGAAACAAAAATAGTTATGAAAAATTTACTGGTGGCATAACCATAGATATTTGTAATCCCACATAAATCAAGAGGGGGAAATAAACACATCAGAATTCTGATGCAAATCTGGCTTTCATGGTTAGCCTATAAATCACCTAAACCATTAAAAATCTTTCTACAGACAAGAACACCACAGGTATTTCTAATAATTTGACATTTTTTCTGAACAAATTTTCTACTAAATATAGATTCTTACAAATATTGGGTAAGTACTCCTCACTCCTCCCACTGAGTCACATGAACCTCTATGACTTTTATCCTACACGATGCACAGTATGATATAGGCTGAGAAGATCACAGTGAATGACCTATTTACAAAATACGGTACAAATAAGATTCCAAGGAAATATATTAGAAACATAATTTGGCAAAGCTAAAATACCATCAGGGAAAACATCAACAAATAATGCAAGTCCCAAAACTTACATTTCTAAAATGATACCTATATATTCAGAGGTGAAGTGAATTAGCATATTTTGACTGATAAAGAATCCAGAAGCTTCAAATTACCATAGAAGTCACTCTTGATAATTATTATTTTTTATGAAAATAAATTATGTATAGGAGGTTCACATGGTTACAAATGAGAGAAGGAAAACATGAATTCAAGATTGAACTATGCAATCTGTCCTAATAAGCACTTGAGATATAGGTACGTGGCCTAAGTAAGAAACTTTCCAGAATGATCTATTTTATGTGTACTGATCTGTGGGCCCACAATGCCAGCTTCTAGAGAAAGTCACATTCAATTGGCACTCATCCTACAAATCTTATTCTGTAAAGAATTAAATAAGACAAACATCATCCTTGTAGCATAAAAGTGATTGGTTCATGAGTTCAATGCTTATTATACTACAAATTGGGTGAGTATTATTACTTATGCAGTACAATTTGGAAAAGTAGATTATCAGAACATTACTTGAACTAATGTAAAGTTGAGAGTGCTCCAGTTTGCAGAGAGAATGAGCATGCACAGATCTCATGGAGACACAGTCTGAAGTTCATCATGTGTCCCACATCCATTGCTCAGTCCAGAGGACATCTGCTTTCTGCTCACAGTATCTCGCAAGGAATGCTATAATGTTTTTGCCTACACATAAGTGCAGAACCGTGAAACAATGAGCACAGAAGACAAAAATGTATGAAGACATGTGCCTTGCAAATATTAAAGACTGACTATAGTAAATTATATGATATATTTTCTTCTGCTATAACACCTACTCACCCAGATGTTATTCCATCCTTACATATGAAGACACAGCTGCACAGAGAATAACTAAATTTGTTGAACTTGTAGTGACTAATTCTGAGCGTGAGCTCAGTTGCACAGAAATCGTGAAAGTGTCTTTCTTCACTTATGCCTATTAGTTAATTTGTAATTAATTTGTTCCTACTAATTTATATTGTCTGACATCTACAAATACCACTTAGTAAATTACAAGCTTGGTCAACTGCCATTATCAACAACTAACACTTTTGCTTTCTCCATTACCTGGTCTCCTCGGTACTGGATATGCAATCAGTCTTTCCCACCTACACATGCATAAAAATTCAAACAAGCAACAGTTTAGAGTTGGACCAAATTATCTTGACAATTATCTTCTCAATAGAAGAAATTGTACATTCACTAAGTACTGTTATTCCCTTAGTAATTTAATAATTTACTAATGCTAATTGAATGATCTTCAATGATACAAATTGTTTTGGAAGAAGAAATACACCTTAAACTCAGTAAGTTATGGAACCTTAATTGTTATATCATTCCCCAATAATAGGATAATTTCAATTCAAATGGAAGGAAAACAAAATGTAAACAGTTTTATATGCATAATGCAAGCCAGACAAATAGAACAATTTGTAAATACGATGGATGGGAAGACAACTGGTATGTGACAGCTGTAGATTTAGAAAGCTCTTTCTAATATATAAATATAAAAAGAAAACAGAATTCACTAAATTTTTCATAGACCATATGACTAATTCAAATGAAAACTATTAAGATGTCATCTGAGGGTATAATTACTAAATATGAATAACCTAACTATAGATTTACTATAAGATTTCATGTAGAGAAATGATGTATGGCTGAATATTTGCACAGAAAATCAAAATTGGTTCAGAAGATTGTATATCTGGGTAATGGGAATAAATTTTGCTTCACTATGAGGGACATTTGAAGGTAAGGATGGATGTAAGAATAAAGTGTTTACCAGGAAGCTTGTCGTCTTGAAAAGGTTTCCCTGTGGTACTCGGAAAAGAGGGGCCACCAGTCATGTTCAAATCCTTTCTAACATTGTGGTTCTAAAATGCAATAAAAGCAATCTTTATTAAATTTGAAATCCCATTATGTTCTTAGATGTACTATTATACTTTGTTGACATAAAATATGTAAACCTTGTCTTATTCATTTTTACAGTGTATATAATCTGTAAATGATTCCTAATATCAAATGATTTTTAAAAACTTGCATTTTGTACTTTTCGTTCTCAATTTATACACATACCTCTTTTATGTTAAATATTACATACAGTCTGTTTTAGTCAGGGAATGTTGTTAGTCAAAGGGTTTCTAGCATCGGGTCTCATTACAAATACAAGACGCTGAAACAAAAACAGAAAATTACATTCACAATTTAGAATTGTAATTCTAGTAGAATGCAATCTTTGACCAATTTTTCTCTCCTTATTCAAAAGAGTTATGATCTTTCACCTCAAAATGCAGCCATGAATATATCAAATGTCATAAATTAAAACACATTGTAGATTACGTTTCCTTTGCAATGCTCATGATTGAGCTGATGGCTTTGTCCATATTGCTGTATCGCATTTGTCATTTTGTGCATTATTAAAGAAAGATATTACTGACGAGTCAGAAATATAGCCACCTCACCTTGAAATGAAATAAATTCCTATGATCTCACATCTAGACTCAGGGTTTGTCCACAAGAGGGCTTGACTTCATGTGAGACAATCTTCTGTGTCTTATCGAAGCTTTTCCTAATTGCTAAACCAGAAATGTAAAACTAAGTTCATCTGGGCTCTGTGAATGAACACAGTGTGCCATAAATACCTACCATACCATTGACATCCTTAACACTGATGTAACATACATGACACAGGTTAATATACATACACAGATACACACCACCACACATTCAGTCACATATACACAAAATACACACACACACACACACAAATGCAATGAACACATACTCATACACACAAACACACACACACACACACACACACACACACACAGGCTCCCACTGAGGTGGGTCAGTGGGATTTACTCATCGCAAATCCGTGATTGTCACCCTGCTGTTTTGGATGGTGACATGACTGCAGTCCTGCAATTGGAAAAAGGGAAATATTGTTAGGGATTGGAAATCAGTTTTGAAACAAGTTGTACATTTTATTTATACCAAAAGAGATCCTTGTGTGACATAGGCTAGCACACATAGCCTAGGTAAGCCGGGGGTATCCTGACAATATTCTACTGCTTCGAGCTCCCCAGTGCTGGATTATAGGCAATCATAAGCACAGCTGTTTTCATCAGTGCTGGGAAACGAGTTCAGATCCGAATGCTTAAAATTAGAACACTCTCACAACTGAGCCACATCCTGAGCAGTAAGCCTTTGATTGCAGAAGTTCATTGCAGCCAGACAGTTCTCAGCCAAGAGGTGAAATCTTGATGTCATTAGAAGTAATGTCAAAAGTTCTGGCCCCCAACACTCCCACCTAGATCACCTCATGCCTCATGAATAGAGTGAGTACATCCCCATGTATCTCAGGATCTTTGCCACCTATTTTCCAGAGTCACATAGCAAATAGATTTTGTTGTTGTTGTTGTTGTTGTTTTGTTGTTGTGGTTGTTGTTAGAGATGCGTACGTTCAGTGCTCCATTGGAATCATAATGTCCATCAGATGGCAAAGGTGACCCAATTCACCTCGAGGGGAGTCATTACATCAATCAGATTGTATTGGTGACCTTAATGACACTGAGGGGATGGTCACTCTGGGTCTACAACATGATAGGTAATCATCAGTCTGAAAGTCTTATTATGTAACATCAACTGGCCTCAAATTGATGATCTCCTACTGCAGCTGCCCAAGAGCTTATGTTATGGGTGTGTTTCGCCATGAAAGGGGTCATTACAATTGGCAACTTGGGAACTCATGTTCTAGATAATTCATTTTTAAATCAGCAATATCTTTTAGTATCCCAAAAACAACATTAGTGTACTCCAAAATGGAGCTAGGTAATTTTGAACAGTTCTGGTAGAAAGTTTTTGGCTACAAAAAAACTGATCACCCTGGTTTGAACTATGAGTTACAAAGTGGGGCTTGGAGAATAGTGCTGGATTTAACAACACCCACTATTCTTGCAGGGAAGGAGGAAGTGCTTACTGCCTTGCTCCATATCTAGGGCATCTGCAAACATCTTCTACCACACAGGCTCTAAACTCCCATGTGCAAATCCACAGAGAAAAGGAATTAAAATAAAAACAGGGTCTGTTTTTAAAAGGCTACACAATGAAAGTACAGGAATAAATATAATGAAATATAAAAGTGTATATATCTTTTAAAAAGTAGAGCTGAAATGTGTACAAGTCTTATTTTCCCTTCAGGATCAGAGTGTGATGAAAAGTCTATACAAATGCATATAGATATTAATTATGATACATATAATCACACACACAGTGTTCTACCTCTTAGACTTAGCATTCTGATTCCAGGATTTCAAGCTTCCTTGAATCTCTGTGGTTGAATCCCTGGCTCTTATAAATTTTATGGGACAGGGTTTGGTATTATCACAATGTTATTATGTTTGTTCTCCTGTACACAGATACGTACACAGAAAAGAGCTGAGTCCTGATTATGGGGATGGAATCCCCTCCTGGGGCAGCTTGATATTTCTTTTAATCCAAAAGTTGTCAGTGTGAAAATTCCTGTTCTGAAAAGAGAAAGGCAGACTCACAGTCAAACAGAAATCCCCACAACACTCATTCGTCTCTCTCTCCTCTCCCTCTTTCTCTCTTCTTCTCTCCCCTTCCCCTTTCTTTCCTCCCTCTCTCTCCTCTCCTATCTATGTCCTCTCTTCTTTCTCTTTCACACCTACACTTGTTCCCCTGCTCTCCTGCTGTCTCTGCTCTGATCTGCACAATTCTTCCTCCCGCACAGATGATGTGTATGTCTTCCCTTCTATTCCTTGTGAACACTATCATTGAAGTTCTGTTAGATCTTGTCTTCTTTGTCATAGTCCTAATTGCCCTCCCTCCCTTCTCTTCCTCTCTTTACTCTCCTTCTCAATCCTCTCCTTTTTCTACTCATTATGTGTATCTCTCTCTCTGTGACTTTATTCTCTCATGGTCCTTTTCTTGTAGTTTGACTTAAAGAAATAAAATACTCAACAGTAGAATTAAGCACAAAGAAGAATCAAGCCAAAAAAAAATAGGTCTGTTCAGGGCAATCATTCTGAGCAATAAGTAGGATTGTGCTCATACCTGAGACCACTAATTCCTGTGAGACATTATCCAGAGTACAAAAATACTTTGCAGGATGATACACTGCTTTCCCAACACTAGCTCTGCTGAGGAATGCAGACTAATGTGGCAATGTCCCTCTTTGGCAGTTTTTGGTGTGGAATTCTTCAACCTCTGACTCTTGAGGTCACTTCTTGGTGCTTTGTCTTAGAAAACCAACAGTGGTGTCAGCACATCTGTTAACAGCAGCTGCTGTTAGATAGAATGTGCACCTTAAATGGCGGCTTCTATAGCACTCGGTTAAGACCCTCTGGATATTACTATGTTTTTGCAGTGTTTTGAGCCATAGAGGATTTTGTTCTTGTACTGCCCAGGCTAAAATTCTACATACTCACTGTTTATATTTGGGTGCGCACACCACTGCAATTGATTCTGGCAGCATCTTCTGATAACAAAAATGTGTGTGTGCATCCACACTCGACAAAAAGGCTGTCTGGGTTGGATGGGTCTATGGAGACAAAAGAATCCAAGAAATCCCAGTAAGCCCCATGACATACCCAACACAGCAGGTCCCAAGGAGTTTCAACCACTGCCTCCCACAATGTCACCTGAAATCAAGCTGGAAACATCTCTAGTTTGCTAGGTGGAGAGGACAAGGAAATGATATCTTTTGGCCACCTCATCTACAAGGTTAAATGAAGCTGAGCTTTAAACAGTTACTCTTAGCTGTTCCCTCACTAGACCTACACTTGTATTCATCCATGCCTAATTATACCTGATGCCTTAAGAGTAACCATTCCAAGGTTTGTGCTTCAGCTTCTAATCTACATCTCCTTCCCTGCTGTCATCAGTACATTCTATTCTATCTTAACCAAGAGTTCGCAAATTATTTAAAACTTCAGTTCAAGAATCTCTGTAGATCTTCAGTTCCCTGCCTTCCATCCTGACATAAAGAGCTGTGGGATATCTTCCTATGTGAAGAGAAGCCACATATGGTCTTATTTTGGGGTACTGTACCTAGTAATGTTGCATTAACTTATGCCGCTTCCCTCCCTTCCTCCATTGTCAACCAGGTTCAAGCACACCTCAGGCAACTGCATGCCACAAAGGGGTGAACATTGCAGATGTTAAGACAAGCAAGCCAGATGTAAAAACCAAATATCTAACCTCTACATTTCAAGACATAAGCAGTACTGAAATACTGATATCATGAAGGAAGGCAAACTTAGTATATGAATTCTAATGAAATGAGAGAGAGAGATGATTAGAAGAAGAAGTTGATCAATCTCACAGGAAGGAAGTTGTAAAGCTGGACCCGGCTCTTGGATGGTTCCTGTTTCCTTCTCTAAGTGTATTATTCACAAAAATGCATACTTACAAGTTAGCTATATTTTAAAATATACATTTGTAAAAGGAAAGGAAGTAAAAACTGGTAAAATCAACAAAATAAAAAACTTGATCTTGCCAATTCCCCCTTCATGTACATTTGAAGACTCTCTTAACCAGTTCTGCATAGAGTGGACTCATGACTCTTCTATCCTCTAAGATCTACTAGATGATGACACAACATGACAGTCCTGTGAGACTCCCCCATAGACATGAATTCAGCACATTTTTTCAAGCCTCTTTCTTTCTGTTTATTACATTTTGGTGCCAAAGTCATCATCCAGAAGTCTTACCTCCAGAATGATAGGATTCCAGTAATCTGACAGTATACTCAGTTATCTGTGGATTAGTTAAACCTTGCAGTCTCTGGTACCATGGCCTGCTTAAAGCTCAAAGGCCAAACTCCTCAATGAACTCCATCTCCAGCATGAGAACTGAATGCTCTTGCAGATGGAGATGGCCCCTGGGTCACATTCTGAATTCTCTCTCTTGCTGTCCCGGCTCTGTGGCTTCTGGGAACCACCTGAGCAGTTCTCCTGAAGCCTTTTGATCTAGAATCCCCCAATGTGTTCAAGCAGTCCCCATTAGGTCTTGTTAGCTGTCAAAAAGTCATTTCTCCTGCTGTCACACTCACCATTATCAGGTATTCTGAATCTCTACAAACAGAAGCCTCCAGGGGATTATCTCCTGCCTTCCTGGAGCTTCACAGAACATAATTCCATCTGACATTGTATATAAATAAGCAAATGTGGATTCAACTTTGCATGAAGAAGCTCTTTGGTTGTACACAAAACAAGTACGTCTTCATAAAGGCAAAATCAAATCATGAGAGTGATCTCTCTTGACTCAGTGAAGTACTTCCATGTAGCTCTTAGGTAGATGGTATCTACACCATGTTTTCCTACCTCCTAGGGAGGCAAAAATGCACAACCCACTCACAAGGATGTGGAACATTGAAAAACTACACTGATTAAGATGTAAATTAGTAAAGCTGAAATTCACAAAGGAATGTGCCTTTGACTAAACACTAGAACACTTGTAAGTGTATGTGCAAAGAGACTGAAGAACTGCAATGTGTTGGCTATGAAAACACAGATCTGTTCTGTGCACTTGGAAGAGCAGCTCGCCATCAGTGAGATCAATTTGCTTACATGGATCCAACCTAAGGTCAGAAGGCCCAGTTCCTCTTGCTTAAAAATATTTCTTCCTCCTTCTGGGCATAACAATAATCAGGGCCTGCTGTCTGCACAGGAATAATTACATGGGTCACATGGTATTCTTCTTTGACCTGCCACAAGGAAACAACTAGTTACAGTTACTGCCAATCCCACTTCCCATAAATAAGTGAAGCCCTCACCCCAGTGGATGACCCTCATCATTCTCCCTCACCCAAAGGATTCCCCAACTTGACTGCTCCTATAGTTTGCTGGGATTCCATATAAATGCAGAGATGATAAGCTGAGCATGAGATGTCTCCCATAGCACAACCTAGATCAAGGGATTTGTCTGCAGCTGGCATTAAGTCTGCTCACAGGTCCTGAGGTGTTTAATTTCTATTCGATGCATTACCACAGAGTACGCAATCACCAGGCCACAGAAAGTTTTGAGTGTTCCCTTTTATAATTAGCCAAGGTGCTGTCTCCACTCCTCATTCTCACATTCCTGTCTCCAAGTCAAGCTGCTTTTACTTCAGTGTCTCATTCTGTTTGTGAGCCGAGTTGAACTTTTAGGTGGCCTCCATCTCAGTTTGCCAGTGACTGGGATTACAGGCACCAGCCCTGAGTAGAATGAAAATTTCTAACTATGCCACTGAATGAAAATGTTCAAGTCAAGGACCTCTGAAAAGCAACCTAATACAAAGTCATAAAATTCAAGTTAGCTAATGTCATTTCACACATGGTTCCTTCTGTTGAGGGATATGTATGGATACAGCCCCAAGATATATTCTCTGGGAGTCATGGGCAGCCAAAGGGGAAAAAGAAACAGCCTCAGATCAGGAAGGAGTGTTCATATATTTACCATGGTACCACATAATACACCGCATGTCTCTATGCCTTTCCTGGTGTTCTTCCGTGCACAACGCAGAAACTTATCACAAAGGTCCTTTGGAATGACCACAGTTCGGAGGCCTTTGGAGTTCTGAACTGCAATGGAAAAGAGAGACAAGTCTGAGGTTACAGGACCTGGTGCCCCTGAGCAGAGCTCAGCATGGTGGCCTGGAGGAAAATCACAAAGATATTGGGGTATCTCTCCAGGAGCCCTCTACATATAATAGAAGAACAAAGCAGGCAAGGAGTTTCTTCTCAAAGCTCTGGCCAGAGTTCAATGTGAGCATGGAATTCAATGTTGGCTAGAGTGGATGGACGAACCTATTTGTAGGTATGACTGAAAGTTGCCTGTAATAAGGTTTTTTGTGGGTTTACAGACTCCGTGGTCAAAGTCCCCTCTAAACTCAAGAGGGTAACATGTACCCCTTTGGAAGCTCAATAGGACAAACACACAGAAAAAATGGTACACTTCCAACACGACTCTCCTCAAACAGACATGTCTTCTTTGTCCATGGTTCAGCTCTTCAGGTCTGGTGGCCTCTGCACTCTCAGGTCTGGAGGTACATTTTCCTGAGTCCTCATTTGACTTGAGACTGAGTCTTATAAGAGTGACATTCTTCTCCTATGCCTTTCTGACATAGACTAACCCTACCTACTATCATTCTATATCTTGACTTTGAAGAAAGCTTTTAGAGGGCATGTTATGTCGTGTTGACCAGAAACACAGTCAAATTTTAAGAGTTTGAAATTACATGGAAACATACACAGTCTTTCTCAAGGTCATAGCACCATTGACAGTCCCAAATAGGGCATGTTGTAGCGATGGGGGAGACCTTTGAGAACCTAGAACATCATGTGCACACACAACCAAGAAATGTTGCATTCTAGACTCCAGGGTTGAGTGAAGATGGTGCACTAAACTCAGCAAAGTGTCTGGGACAGGTTTCACAACTCAGCTGAGACCACTCATTCTTTCCTGGTTGTTTCTACATTCCAAAAGGAACAGCATAGCTTACTTCTGCTCCCATGTTATATTATGCAGATGTGTAGACTGCTACATGCACAGGCTTAAGGATCTGTAAGACTGACCCTCTATTCTCATCTGTAAATATGTGGGTTATTGAATACACAGGCCCACAGCTGGGAAAGTCTGACTCTCACCAATTCATAATTAAAAAGGGAAATGTAATTTGCTTGAGGTTGGCATTCAAGTAGAGATTTGACTCATGCCAGCCCAGACAAGAAGCAACCAATAATTTAGAAACTTGTAAAAATCCAGTCCAATAGTGGCATATTTGGATTTTAAGCATTTCCTCGGTGAGAGTCCAGGATTTCAACTGAGGCCTATTTAGGCTGTAAAGCCAATAATACAAATAAAAAATAAAAGTAATAAAGTAATTAGGTGACATATTTGAGAACTTTTTTTTTACTTCAGTATTCATGATTTCCCCTTTGAATTCAGTCTTATATGAACCATGTGTTTGCACATGTCAATGATATCTGTGCATTTTTCAGAATGTGCATGTTCATGTGTGGGTAATGATTCGCAGATATTTGAGCACATCTGTAGATGCAAGCAGACTGACTGTGGTTCAGGCCTTCCCTGGCACTGTTAGTCCAACAGAATCTATCTGTGGTCTGTGTATTCCCAGCTAGCTGTGCTGTGAGAAACAAGGTCTTCTCTGTTTCTCTGTCCCATGTCACCTGAAGACAACTTTGAATATACAGTTGGCCATCCATACCCAATTGTCAGGTGCTTTCTGGAGTTCCTCCCCAGGTTCTGAGGCTGTCACAGCTAGCACTTCAATCAGTGTCATTACCTTCCTGACATATTTGAGGATTTCCTACAGAGGTCTACCTAATGCTGAAAATGTAATTTCATGCAACACAATTGTCTTTTAGGAATACTAATGCACAGCACAGTCCTCACGATGAGCAATATCAGTATTTATTAAAAGTGCTTCCTCTATTCTCTACAGAGCTCTGAAGAGGTGGGGATCTGATTGGAAGAAACTGATCTGGCTTAAACTAAGTTAAAGGCTTCTTTTACAGGAAGTCAGAGTGGCTGGAAGGAAAGAGACAACACTGGTCACTCGAGGTTCTTTTACCACAGCAAAGAGGATCCAGGCAAGACAAAGACTAGGAACATTGCAAGGGGCATGATGCTTTCTCTGTGCTGCTCAGTGCTCCCAACTTCAGACACCTCTTAAAAAGTGCAGCGTTACTAGACTGGTGAGGTGCACTCGCAAATGTGTGTGGCTGATCCGGGTGCAATAGGCTCCTTTTAAACTTAAGTCTTTAAAGTC
Source organism: Phodopus roborovskii (assembly GCF_943737965.1). Classification (NCBI taxonomy): domain Eukaryota; kingdom Metazoa; phylum Chordata; class Mammalia; order Rodentia; family Cricetidae; genus Phodopus; species Phodopus roborovskii. The sequence goes on along the minus strand of NW_026126821.1, from coordinate 1,662 downwards.
ATGAACATGTGGTGACTTACCTGGGCTTTCCACCATCTTCAACTCTCCACCCTGTGTGTCTGTTGATGGGCCCCTTGTGATATCTTTCATGGATTCTTGTGGACTGCATGGCACTGATATTGTAATAACAGTGCTTTCTTCAGAAGGGACACTTTAGCACTTTTAAGTGCCAATGCCAGGCTGGGAACCACCTCCCCGCTCCAGTCTTTCTCGACTCCATCCACCAGCCTGTCTAGAAGAGCACTCCATTTGGAAAAGTGTGCAGAGTGTTTGATGGTATCTCTTACTTCATGCCAAAAGGCCTTATTTTCAGCCTCTTCTTCTTCTCTTTTTTTCTATAGGAAGAAAAATGGGATTAGTCTAATATTCCAAAAGTCAGAACAAAAAGACCTGCCAATAAAGAGATGAACAAAGGAAGTTGTGTTCAGGTATAACAAATCACCACAGCATCTATGCTCCCCTCCATCACCCTGGTACTATGAAAAACAACCAACACCCCTTTACTCAGTTACTGTAAGGCTTTCTTAAGGGACAATTTGGCCTCCATGTTCTCAGAACCATAATACACTTGGGGTGTATGTATCTGTGACAATGAATATGCATGAATATATGGGTGTGTAAATAGGTACATGGGTACATGCATGTGTGTGTTGTCCTCTATAGGTATGAGTGCATATGTTTGCAAGTGTGTGTAGACCCTATTCCTTGGATCACAACCTCCGCTGACAGTAAAACACAGTCCCAGGTCACAGGCTGATTAAGTGATACAAAAACATCCTGTCTTCATGCTCACACACTGACCTTATCTGCCAGGTATTCTGAATACTCCTCACTATATTGCTTCAGGAGTTGTCTCTTCAGGGCCTCAACTATGTCAAAGACCCTATGTATTGTCTGCAACACAAAACAGAAAGGGAGAATTAGACCTGATCTAATGTCAGCAAAGGGGGGAAGAAAACAAATGGGAAGGGACTTATGAAACTTTTTTTTAAATTTAATATTTTTTCTTATTTTATATATCTAATCCAGTTCCATCTCACTCCTATCATCCCATTCCCCACACAGAACCCTACCCATCCCATCCCCCTTCCACTCCCCAGAGAGGGTGAGGCCTTCCATGAGGAATCATCAAAGACTGTTAAATCAATTGTGATAGGGTTTAGGCTCCCCACCAGCCCGTGTCTCCATGTTAAAGAAGTATCATTCCATTGAGAATAGGCTCTAAAAGTCCCTTCCTGCACTGGGAATACAATCTAGTTCCATGAGATGTCAGAATCTTATTTATGACTTGACCCCAATATGCTACCATCCCTTTCTTCTGTATTGTGATGCAGAGAGATGTCCTGTTTACCCAGGGACAGGATCTGTGACTTTTCGCTAAGTAGCTCCCTGTGACTCTGGATATTTAGGTCTACCACATACACAAAGAAGAACTACCTTGTTGAATTTGGATCGTGTTCCCTTGGAAAGGGAGTTCCAGTATTCTGGGAAATTTCTCAGTTTCTCCACGAAGAGTCTAAAGCAATAAAGCAGAATGAATATGTGAGTAGAAAAGGTCCAAATTTCTAAACCCTGAAAAAATTTTGGTCTCTCTAGACATGGTTTCAGAAGTTGCTGGAGTGAGAAGAGTTTCACCCTGACATGTTACATCCATATCCATCC